>NC_138774.1:301859810-302046771 GCF_965119305.1 Pelophylax lessonae
TGTATATATACTGACACCCCGTACACTGTATATATACTGACACCCCGTACACTGTATATACACTGACACCCCGTACACTGTATATATACTGACACCCCGTACACTGTATATACACCGACACCCCATACACTGTATATACACTGACACCCCATACACTGTATATATACCGACAGCCCGTACACTGTATATATACCGACACCCCATACACTGTATATACACTGACACCCCGTACACTGTATATATACTGACACCCCGTACACTGTATATATACTGACACCCCGTACACTGTATATATACTGACACCCCGTACACTGTATATATACTGACACCCCGTACACTGTATATACACTGACACCCCGTACACTGTATATATACTGACACCCCGTACACTGTATATACACCGACACCCCATACACTGTATATACACTGACACCCCATACACTGTATATATACCGACAGCCCGTACACTGTATATATACCGACACCCCATACACTGTATATACACTGACACCCCGTACACTGTATATATACTGACACCCCGTACACTGTATATATACTGACACCCCGTACACTGTATATATACTGACACCCCGTACACTGTATATATACTGACACCCCGTACACTGTATATACACTGACACCCCGTACACTGTATATATACTGACACCCCGTACACTGTATATACACTGACACCCCGTACACTGTATATACACTGACACCCCGTACACTGTATATATACTGACACCCCGTACACTGTATATATATACTGACACCCCGTACACTGTATATATACTGACACCCCGTACACTGTATATACACTGACACCCCGTACACTGTATATACACTGACACCCCGTACACTGTATATACACCGACACCCCATACACTGTATATATACTGACACCCCGTACACTGTATATATACCGACACCCCATACACTGTATATACACCGACACCCCGTACACTGTATATATACTGACACCCCGTACACTGTATATACACTGACACCCCGTACACTGTATATACACCGACACCCCGTACACTGTATATATACTGACACCCCGTACACTGTATATACACCGACACCCCGTACACTGTATATATACTGACACCCCGTACACTGTATATATACTGACACCCCGTACACTGTATATACACCGACACCCCGTACACTGTATATATACTGACACCCCATACACTGTATATATACCGACACCCCATACACTGTATATATATACTGACACCCCGTACACTGTATATATACTGACACCCCGTACACTGTATATATACTGACACCCCGTACACTGTATATATACTGACACCCCGTACACTGTATATACACTGACACCCCGTACACTGTATATATACTGACACCCCGTACACTGTATATATACTGACACCCCATACACTGTATATACACTGACACCCCGTACACTGTATATATACTGACACCCCGTACACTGTATATATATATACTGACACCCCGTACACTGTATATATACTGACACCCCGTACACTGTATATACACTGACACCCCGTACACTGTATATACACTGACACCCCGTACACTGTATATATACTGACACCCCGTACACTGTATATATACTGACACCCCGTACACTGTATATACACTGACACCCCGTACACTGTATATATACCGACACCCCATACACTGTATATACACTGACACCCCATACACTGTATATATACCGACACCCCATACACTGTATATACACCGACACCCCGTACACTGTATATATACCGACACCCCGTACACTGTATATACACTGACACCCCGTACACTGTATATACACTGACACCCCGTACACTGTATATACACTGACACCCCGTACACTGTATATACACTGACACCCCGTACACTGTATATATACCGACACCCCATACACTGTATATACACCGACACCCCATACACTGTATATACACTGACACCCCATACACTGTATATATACCGACACCCCATACACTGTATATACACTGACACCCCGTACACTGTATATATACTGACACCCCGTACACTGTATATACACTGACACCCCGTACACTGTATATACACTGACACCCCGTACACTGTATATATACTGACACCCCGTACACTGTATATATATACTGACACCCCGTACACTGTATATATACTGACACCCCATATACTGTATATATACTGACACCCCGTACACTGTATATACACTGACACCCCGTACACTGTATATACACTGACACCCCGTACACTGTATATACACTGACACCCCGTACACTGTATATATACCGACACCCCATACACTGTATATACACTGACACCCCATACACTGTATATATACACCGACACCCCGTACACTGTATATACACCGACACCCCGTACACTGTATATATACTGACACCCCGTACACTGTATATATACTGACACCCCGTACACTGTATATACACTGACACCCCGTACACTGTATATATACTGACACCCCGTACACTGTATATATACTGACACCCCGTACACTGTATATACACTGACACCCCGTACACTGTATATATACTGACACCCCGTACACTGTATATATACTGACACCCCGTACACTGTATATATATACTGACACCCCGTACACTGTATATATACTGACACCCCGTACACTGTATATACACTGACACCCCGTACACTGTATATACACCGACACCCCATACACTGTATATACACTGACACCCCATACACTGTATATACACTGACACCCCATACACTGTATATACACTGACACCCCATACACTGTATATACACTGACACCCCGTACACTGTATATACACTGACACCCCGTACACTGTATATATACTGACACCCCGTACACTGTATATACACTGACACCCCGTACACTGTATATATACTGACACCCCGTACACTGTATATATACTGACACCCCGTACACTGTATATACACTGACACCCCGTACACTGTATATATACTGACACCCCGTACACTGTATATATATATACTGACACCCCGTACACTGTATATATACTGACACCCCGTACACTGTATATACACTGACACCCCGTACACTGTATATACACTGACACCCCGTACACTGTATATATACTGACACCCCGTACACTGTATATACACTGACACCCCGTACACTGTATATACACTGACACCCCGTACACTGTATATATACCGACACCCCATACACTGTATATACACCGACACCCCGTACACTGTATATATACCGACACCCCATACACTGTATATACACTGACACCCCATACACTGTATATATACCGACACCCCATACACTGTATATACACCGACACCCCGTACACTGTATATATACCGACACCCCGTACACTGTATATATACTGACACCCCGTACACTGTATATACACTGACACCCCGTACACTGTATATACACTGACACCCCGTACACTGTATATACACTGACACCCCGTACACTGTATATACACTGACACCCCGTACACTGTATATATACCGACACCCCATACACTGTATATACACCGACACCCCATACACTGTATATACACTGACACCCCATACACTGTATATATACCGACACCCCATACACTGTATATACACTGACACCCCGTACACTGTATATATACTGACACCCCGTACACTGTATATACACTGACACCCCGTACACTGTATATACACTGACACCCCGTACACTGTATATATACTGACACCCCGTACACTGTATATATATACTGACACCCCGTACACTGTATATATACTGACACCCCGTACACTGTATATACACGGACACCCCGTACACTGTATATACACTGACACCCCGTACACTGTATATATACCGACACCCCATACACTGTATATACACTGACACCCCATACACTGTATATATACACCGACACCCCGTACACTGTATATACACCGACACCCCGTACACTGTATATATACTGACACCCCGTACACTGTATATATACTGACACCCCGTACACTGTATATACACTGACACCCCGTACACTGTATATATATATACTGACACCCCGTACACTGTATATATACTGACACCCCGTACACTGTATATATACTGACACCCCGTACACTGTATATACACTGACACCCCGTACACTGTATATATACTGACACCCCGTACACTGTATATATACTGACACCCCGTACACTGTATATACACTGACACCCCGTACACTGTATATATACTGACACCCCGTACACTGTATATATACTGACACCCCGTACACTGTATATATATACTGACACCCCGTACACTGTATATATACTGACACCCCGTACACTGTATATACACTGACACCCCGTACACTGTATATACACTGACACCCCGTACACTGTATATACACTGACACCCCATACACTGTATATATACCGACACCCCATACACTGTATATATATACTGACACCCCGTACACTGTATATACACTGACACCCCGTACACTGTATATACACTGACACCCCATACACTGTATATATACCGACACCCCATACACTGTATATATATACTGACACCCCATACACTGTATATACACTGACACCCCGTACACTGTATATATACCGACACCCCGTACACTGTATATATACCGACACCCCATACACTGTATATACACCGACACCCCGTACACTGTATATATACTGACACCCCGTACACTGTATATATACTGACACCCCGTACACTGTATATATACTGACACCCCGTACACTATATATATATATACTGACACCCCGTACACTGTATATATACTGACACCCCGTACACTATATATATACTGACACCCCATACACTGTATATATACTGACACCCCATACACTGTATATATATATATACTGACACCCCGTACACTGTATATACACTGACACCCCGTACACTGTATATATACTGACACCCCGTACACTGTATATACACTGACACCCCGTACACTGTATATACACTGACGCCCCGTACACTGTATATACACCGACACCCCATACACTGTATATACACTGACACCCCATACACTGTATATACACTGACACCCCATACACTGTATATACACTGACGCCCCATACACTGTATATATACACTGACACCCCGTACACTGTATATACACTGACGCCCCGTACACTGTATATACACCGACACCCCATATACTGTATATACACTGACACCCCATACACTGTATATACACCGACACCCCATACACTGTATATACACTGACACCCCATACACTGTATATATACACCGACACCCCGTACACTGTATATACACCGACACCCCGTACACTGTATATATACTGACACCCCGTACACTGTATATACACTGACACCCCATACACTGTATGTACACTGACACCCCGTACACTGTATATATACCGACACCCCATACACTGTATATATACCGACACCCCATACACTGTATATACACTGACACCCCGTACACTGTATATACACCGACACCCCATACACTGTATATACACTGACACCCCGTACACTGTATATATATATATATATACACACACACACACACACACACTGGCACCCTGTATACTATATATATATACTGACACCCCGTATACTGTATATACACTGACACCCCGTATACTGTATATACACTGACACCCCGTATACTGTATATACACTGACACCCCGTACACTGTATATATATACTGACACCCCGTACACTGTATATATATACTGACACCCCGTACACTGTATATATATACTGACACCCCGTACACTGTATATATATACTGACACCCCGTACACTGTATATATACTGACACCCCGTACACTGTATATATATACTGACACCCCGTACACTATATATATATATATATACTGACACCCCGTACACTGTATATATACTGACACCCCGTACACTGTATATATATACTGACACCCCGTACACTGTATATACACTGACACCCCGTACACTGTATATATATACTGACACCCCGTACACTGTATATATATACTGACACCCCGTACACTGTATATATATACTGACACCCCGTACACTGTATATATACTGACACCCCGTACACTGTATATATATACTGACACCCCGTACACTATATATATATATATATATACTGACACCCCGTACACTGTATATATACTGACACCCCGTACACTGTATATATACTGACACCCCGTACACTGTATATATATATTTTCATTTTGAGGACACCTGGTTGAGTTCCTCACAGGAATAAACAGAAAGGATTTCCTTTGTTAATAAAGTTTCTTTTTGAACAACATAAAGTTTTCTCCTTGGTTACCACAGAATGATTTTACCTCAGAGACAGAGAGAAGCCATTTTAGTTGTGATGCAGAGAAGTGAAGATCTCTATATTTACCCCTGGATAGAGGAATGTCTGTAAGTCTCTTTATTATTTCACTGACATCTCTTCCATATTTCATATCAGCTTTCTGTATAGTAATGTTTAACCACTTCAGCCCCGGACGATTTGGCTTCTCAAAGACCAGGGCCTATTTTGCGATTTGGCACTGCATGACTTTAACTGACAATTGCGCGGTTGTGCGACGCTGTACCCAAATGAAATTAACATCCTTGCTTTCCCACAAACAGAGATTTCTTTTGGTGATATTTGATCTCCTGTGCGATTTTTACTTTTTGCGCTATAAACAAAAAAATAGCGACAATTTTGAAAAAATAACATTTGTCACTTTTTTTTTTAATGAAATTCCCCCCCCCCCCCCACAAAAAAAAGTAAAAATCTAAATGTTTTAACATTTTAGGCCAATTTGTTTTCTGCTACCTATCTTTGGTAAAAAAAAAAAAAAAAAAAATCACAATCAGCGTATTTTGATTGGTTTGCACAAAAGTTATTGCGTTTACTAACAAAGGGAAAGATTTTTGTCATTTTCGGTGGTTTTTTTTTTTGAACGAGTAATGGCGGTGATCTGCGATTTTTTTTCGGGACTGCGACATTGCGGCGGACAGATCGGACCCCTGACTGACATTTTTGGGGGTACCAGTGACATTACTACAGTAATCAGTGCTATAAATATGCACTGTCACTGTACTAATGACACTGGCAGGGAAGGGGTTAACTTTATTAGTGATCAAAGGGGTAAATGTGAGCCTAGGGGTGTGCTTCTAACTGTAAAGGGGCGTGGCTTGTGATGTAATTACAGAGACATACGATCCTACATAGCAGGATCGTATGATCTCTGCAGTTACACCAGGGAGAATGACAGACGGCTTTGTTTACATCATCCGCCTGCCTTTCTCCCTCTCCAGCGGGAGATCGCCAGTGACCGGAGGACATCGGAGCCGCCAGTCACACGCACAGGGGATGTCCGTAAACGAGTGGGGGCGGGAGCGCGCCTCCAGTGGCACACGCTCGCCCCCTATTGGCTCGCGGGCGAGCAATATAGTACTACATCACTTTGCCTGTACGGGGCTGACCGCCGCAGTAAATAGTCATGCGACGGTCGGCAAGTGGTTAACGTTGTGCTTATTAGCAAAGTGTCACATGTAATACATAATTGTAAAGTCTCTCTGATTGGAATGATTTACAGAACTATTGATAGAAGTAAATTCAGTTTTGGAATAAAACACAACGCTATTTCTGTCTGTCAGCTAAGGGATGGTAGGACCGCACAGTATATATATATATGGGGGGAGGGGGGGTTGTATCGTATGTGGCGGCTGCTTTCCTCACCAGTATGTGATTTATCCTAAGTGCAGCTTCTTCCCTTTTTATTAATCTAATCCCAACCTGAGCAGACCGTCCCCTCCCCCGCTGGACCCTGAGGGGGGATCTGATCCCAATTACCATCCACACATATAAACTGTCTGGAAGTGACTCATCCAATGATAACCCAATTAGACCCGAAACCTGCGCAGGAGAGGATGATGTGCGTCACAGGAGGGCGATGAACGCAGAAGACGATCGAAGGTCGGTGTGAATTGTAAATTCGATCATAAATCATCCGACAGACCAACAATAAAAGATCTGAATGTGAAATATTGGTCGTTATTAATCATCGCTAAAACCAGAACTGATCAGATAACATTTTATAAATAGTCCGGCCCGAGTGGTAAGCAGGTAAAAGCAGCCTCAGCTCAATTCATCCAAGGCCACACCCCCAACGCGTTTCATCCCACCCCTGGGGCTTAATCACAGAGGTCATGATTAAGCCCCGGAGCATGGTTAGATGCGTTGGAGGCGTGGCCTGGATGAATTGAGCCGAGGCTGCTTTTACTTGCTTACAGTGAGGGAAAAAAAGTATTTGACCCCCCTGCAGATTTTGTATGTTTGCCCACTGACACAGAAATGATCGGTCTATAATTTTATTGGTCGGTTTATTTTACCAGTGAGAGACGGAAAAAAAACAAAGAAATCCAGAAAAAAGTTATAAATTGATTTGCTTTTTAATGAGTGAAATAAGTATTTGATCCCCGATCAATCAGCAGATTTCTGGCTCCCAGGTGTCTTCTATACAGGTAACAAGCTGAGATTAGGAGGATTCTCTTATAGGGAGTGCTCCTAATCTCAGCTTGTTACCTGTATAAAAGACACCTGTCCACAGAATCAACCAATCAGATTCCAATCTCTCCACCATGGCCAAGACCAAAGAGCTGTCCAAGGATGTCAGGGAGAAGATTGGAGACCTACACAAGGCTGGAATGGCTACAAGACCATCGCCAAGCAGCTTGGTGAGAGGTGACAACAGATGGTGCGATTATTCCCAAATAAAAGACCAATATCCCCTGAGCTGGATGACCTGACCAGAACATGGAGACACCCATCCCCTGAGCTGGATGACCTGACCAGAACATGGAGACCCCCATCCCCTGAGCTGGATGACCTGACCAGAACATGGAGACCCCCATCCCCTGAGCTGGATGACCTGACCAGAACATGGAGACCCCCATCCCCTGAGCTGGATGACCTGACCAGAACATGGAGACCCCCATCCCCTGAGCTGGATGACCTGACCAGAACATGGAGACCCCCATCCCCTGAGCTGGATGACCTGACCAGAGCATGGAGACCCCCATCCCCTGAGCTGGATGACCTGACCAGAGCATGGAGACCCCCATCCCCTGAGCTGGATGACCTGACCAGAACATGGAGACCCCCATCCCCTGAGCTGGATGACCTGACCAGAACATGGAGACCCCCATCCCCTGAGCTGGATGACCTGACCAGAACATGGAGACCCCCATCCCCTGAGCTGGATGACCTGACCATAACATGGAGACCCCCATCCCCTGAGCTGGATGACCTGACCAGAACATGGAGACCCATATTTCCTGAGCTGGATGACCTGACCATAACATGGAGACCCCCATCCCCTGAGCTGGATGACCTGACCAGAACATGGAGACCCCCATCCCCTGAGCTGGATGACCTGACCAGAACATGGAGACCCCCATCCCCTGAGCTGGGTGACCTGACCAGAACATGGAGACCCACATTCCCTGAGCTGGATGACCTGACCAGAGCATGGAGACCCATATCCCCTGAGCTGGATGACCTGACCAGAACATGGAGACCCCCATCCCCTGAGCTGGATGACCTGACCAGAACATGGAGACCCCCAACCCCTGAGTTGGATGACCTGTCCAGAACATGGAGACCCCCATCTCCTGAGCTGGATGACCTGACCAGAACATGGAGTCCCACATCCCCTGAGCTGGATGACCTGACCAGAACATGGAGACCCCCATCTCCTGAGCTGGATGACCTGACCAGAACATGGAGACCCCCATCCTCTGAGCTGGATGACCTGACCAGAGCATGGAGACCCATATCCCCTGAGCTGGATGACCTGACCAGAGCATGGAGACCCCCATCCCCTGAGCTGGATGACCTGACCAGAACATGGAGACCCCCATCCCCTGAGCTGGATGACCTGACCAGAACATGGAGACCCCCATCCCCTGAGCTGGATGACCTGACCAGAGCATGGAGACCCACATCCCCTGAGCTGGATGACCTGACCAGAACATGGAGACCCCCATCCCCTGAGCTGGATGACCTGACCAGAACATGGAGACCAATATCCCCTGAGCTGGATGACCTGACCAGAGCATGGAGACCCCAATCCCCTGAGGTGGATGACCTGACCAGAACATGGAGACCCACATCCCCTGAGCTGGATGACCTGACCAGAACATGGAGACCCCAATCCCCTGAGGTGGATGACCTGACCAGAACATGGAGACCCCCATCCCCTGAGCTGGATGACCTGACCAGAACATGGAGACCCCCATCCCCTGAGGTGGATGACCTGACCAGAACATGGAGACCCCCATCCCCTGAGCTGGATGACCTGACCAGAACATGGAGACCCCCATCCCCCGAGGTGGATGACCTGACCAGAACATGGAGACCCCCATCCCCTGAGCTGGATGACCTGACCAGAGGATGGAGACCCGTATCCCCTGAGCTGGATGACCTGACCAGAACATGGAGACCAATATCCCCTGAGCTGGATGACCTGACCAGAGCATGGAGACCCCAATCCCCTGAGGTGGATGACCTGACCAGAACATGGAGACCCACATCCCCTGAGCTGGATGACCTGACCAGAACATGGAGACCCCAATCCCCTGAGGTGGATGACCTGACCAGAACATGGAGACCCCCATCCCCTGAGCTGGATGACCTGACCAGAACATGGAGACCCCCATCCCCTGAGGTGGATGACCTGACCAGAACATGGAGACCCCCATCCCCTGAGCTGGATGACCTGACCAGAACATGGAGACCCCCATCCCCCGAGGTGGATGACCTGACCAGAACATGGAGACCCCCATCCCCTGAGCTGGATGACCTGACCAGAGGATGGAGACCCGTATCCCCTGAGCTGGATGACCTGACCAGAACATGGAGACCCCCATCCCCTGAGGTGGATGACCTGACCAGAACATGGAGACCCCCATCCCCTGAGCTGGATGACCTGACCAGAACATGGAGACCAATATCCCCTGAGCTGGATGACCTGACCAGAACATGGAGACCCCCATGCCCTGAGCTGGATGACCTGACCAGAACATGGAGACCCCCATCCCCTGAGCTGGAAACAGAAAATAACTGTCAGTCTTTCTCAGTCTGGGGCTCCATGGAAGATCTCACCTCGTGGAGGTTCAATGATGATGGAGAACGGTGAGGAATCAGCCCAGAACTACACGGGAGAATCTTCTCAATGATCTCAGCTGGGACCATCCTCACCAAGAGAACAATTGGTAACACACTACCCCATGGAGGACTGAAATCCTGCAGCCCCCGCAAGGTCCCCCTGCTCAGGAAATCACATGGTACAGCCTGTCTGATGTCTGCTAATGAACATCTGAATGATTCAGAGGAGAACTGGGTGAAAGTGTTTCGGTCAGATGAGACCAAAATCCAGCTCTTTGGCATCAACTCAACTCACCGTGATTGGAGGAGAAGGAATGCTGCCTGTGACCCCAAGAACACCATCCCCCACCATCACACATGGAGGTGGAAACATTATGGTTTGGGGGTGTTTTTCTGCTAAGGGGACAACTTCACCGCATCAAAGGGATGATGGGCGGGGCCATGTACCATCAAATCTTGGGTGAGAACCTCCTTCACTCAGCCAGGGCATTGAAAATGGGTCATGGATCGGTCTTCTAGCATGACAATGACCCAAAACACACGGCCAAGGCAACAAAGGAGTGGCTCAAGAAGAAGCACATTAAGGTCCTGGAGTGGCCCCAGTCTCCAGACCTTCATCCTATAGAAAATATGTGGAGGGAGCTGAAGATTCGAGTTACCAAACGTCAGCATCCAAACCTCAATGACTTGGAGAGGATCTGCAGAGAGTAGAAAATCCCTCCTGAGATGTGTGCAAACCTGGGGGCCAACTACAAGAAACGTCTGACCTCTGTGACCCCCAACTACAAGAAACGTCTGACCTCTGTGACCCCCAACTACAAGAAACGTCTGACCTCTGTGACCCCAACTACAAGAAACGTCTGACCTCTGTGACCTCCAACTACAAGAAACGTCTGACCTCTGTGACCTCCAACTACAAGAAACGTCTGACCTCTGTGACCTCCAACTACAAGAAACGTCTGACCTCTGTGACCACAACTACAAGAAACGTCTGACCTCTGTGACCCCAACTACAAGAAACGTCTGACCTCTGTGACCTCCAACTACAAGAAACGTCTGACCTCTGTGACCACAACTACAAGAAACGTCTGACCTCTGTGACCCCAACTACAAGAAACGTCTGACCTCTGTGACCCCAACTACAAGAAACGTCTGACCTGTGTGACCCCAACTACAAGAAACGTCTGACCTGTGTGACCCCAACTACAAGAAACGTCTGACCTGTGTGACCCCAACTACAAGAAACGTCTGACCTCTGTGACCTCCAACTACAAGAAACGTCTGACCTCTGTGCTTCCATCTACAAGAAACGTCTGACCTCTGTGACCCCAACTACAAGAAACGTCTGACCTGTGTGACCCCAACTACAAGAAACATCTGACCTGTGTGACCCCAACTACAAGAAACGTCTGACCTCTGTGACCCCAACTACAAGAAACGTCTGACCTCTGTGACCCCAACTACAAGAAACGTCTGACCTCTGTGACCCCAACTACAAGAAACGTCTGACCTCTGTGCTTCCATCTACAAGAAACGTCTGACCTCTGTGACCCCAACTACAAGAAACGTCTGACCTGTGTGACCCCAACTACAAGAAACGTCTGACCTCTGTGCTTCCATCTACAAGAAACGTCTGACCTCTGTGACCCCAACTACAAGAAACGTCTGACCTGTGTGACCCCCAACTACAAGAAACGTCTGACCCGTGTGACCCCAACTACAAGAAACGTCTGACCTCTGTGACCCCAACTACAAGAAACGTCTGACCTCTGTGACCCCAACTACAAGAAACGTCTGACCTCTGTGACCCCAACTACAAGAAACGTCTGACCTGTGTGACCCCAACTACAAGAAACGTCTGACCTGTGTGACCCCCAACTACAAGAAACGTCTGACCTCTGTGACCCCAACTACAAGAAACGTCTGACCTCTGTGACCCCAACTACAAGAAACGTCTGACCTCTGTGACCCCCAACTACAAGAAACGTCTGACCTGTGTGACCCCAACTACAAGAAACGTCTGACCTCTGTGACCCCAACTACAAGAAACATCTGACCTGTGTGACCCCAACTACAAGAAACATCTGACCTCTGTGACCCCCATCTACAAGAAACGTCTGACCTCTGTGACCCCAACTACAAGAAACGTCTGACCTCTGTGACCCCCAACTACAAGAAACGTCTGACCTCTGTGACCTCTGACCTCTGTGATTGCCAACAAGGGTTTCTCCACCAACTACTAAGGGGTCAAATACTTATTTCACTCATTAAAATGCAAATCAATTTATAACTTTTATGAGATTTTCTGGATATTTTTGTTATTCTGTCTCTCACTGGTAAAATAAACCGACCAATAAAATTACAGACTGATCATTTCTGTGTCAGCGGGCAAACCTACAAAATCAGCAGGGGGGGGTCACATACTTTTCTCTTTACTGTACCACTCGGGCCGGGCGAGGTGTGAGGGGTGGCCGGATTTTTTCCTCTCATCTCTATGGTTTGCTCCGGAGAATCCCCTCCCACAGCCTGCACCCTCACCCACCTTTATGGACCTAAACAGCCTGAGCAGGGGCCCCGTCTCCTGTAATGCAGTCTGTCAGATTTTGATGGGAGGGGTGAGGCACACAGAAACCTCGGGAGGTGATGCACAGAAGCTGAACGCCCCGCATGCATGGAGCATAAAACTGCAGAGACTCCACCCGGAGAAGTCTGACCAAACCAGTTTGTTGGCTGTGGTTGTCACCCACAGAATCCTCCTTTGTTGCCTCAGGTGATTCCTAGATGAAAGGTGTGTGGGGCTTCTTGGCAGGTATTTCATGTCTCTGGGAAGGAAGCCCCTGACTGCCCCCTGTGGAGGGTATTTCATGTCTCTGGGAAGGAAGCCCCTGACTGCCCCCTGTGGCGGGTATTTCATGTCTCTGGGAAGGAAGCCCCTGACTGCCCCCTGTGGAGGGTATTTCATGTCTCTGGGAAGGAAGCCCCTGACTGCCCCCTGTAGCGGTTGCAGAGATCACACTCTTTGGGGTAATAAGAGGTCGGCTATTACTGGAACCCAGAAATTCTCCTTCTGGATCTTTCCGTCGCTCGCCCAACGCGCCCGGTTCTGCTTTTTTTGTTTGTAAAACTGAATGTGGACATGGGGGGGGGGGGGGGGAGAGGAAGGGGATGGAGGAGGGGAGAGGAAGGGGATGGAGGAGGGGAGGGGTCATCAATTATTACAACACTAACATCCTTATTCAGAAAAATATGAATGAGAAAAACAGACATCCATGAAAAGGTGGGTGGGGGGGTCACTTACCTTAATACTGTGAACTCCGGGGAGCCTCCCGATTTGTTGCTCGATGGTCTGCACACAGGACATGCAGGTCATCCCGCCCACAGGGAGGACGGCCAGCAACGCCCTCATATCCGCCCCCTCCATTCTTCTATCACCTAGGAGGAGAGGAACAATCATCAGATGGGGACAGAGATCCCTACTACAGGAATTCGAGAGAGAGAGATCCCTACTAGAGGAGAGAGAGACCTTACAAAGGGAGTTCCATAGGCTGGGAGGGGAGAGACCTTACAGAGAGAGTTCCATAGGCTGGGAGGGGAGAGTCCTTACAGAGAGAGTTCCATAGGATGGGAGGGGAGAGTCCTTACAGAGAGAGTTCCATAGGATGGGAGGGGAGAGTCCTTACAGAGAGAGTTCCATAGGATGGGAGGGGAGAGTCCTTACAGAGAGAGTTCCATAGACTGGGAAGGGAGAGACCTTACAGAGAGAGTTCCATAGGCTGGGAAGGGAGAGACCTTACAGAGAGAGTTCCATAGGCTGGGAGGGGAGAGACCTTACAGAGAGAGTTCCATAGGCTGGGAGGGGAGAGACCTTACAGAGAGAGTTCCATAGGCTGGGCGGGGAGAGACCCTACAGAGAGAGTTCCATAGGCTGGGAAGGGAGAGACCTTACAGAGAGAGTTCCATAGGATGGGAGGGGAGAGTCCTTACAGAGAAGAGTTCCATAGGATGGGAGGGGAGAGTCCTTACAGAGAAGAGTTCCATAGGATGGGAGGGGAGAGACCTTACAGAGAGAGTTCCATAGGATGGGAGGGGAGAGACCTTACAGAGAGAGTTCCATAGGATGGGAGGGGAGAGTCCTTACAGAGAGAGTTCCATAGGCTGGGAAGGGAGAGACCTTACAGTAGAGAGTTCCATAGGCTGGGAGGGGAGAGACCTTACAGAGAGAGTTCCATAGACTGGGAGGGGAGAGTCCTTACAGAGAAGAGTTCCATAGGATGGAAGGGGAGAGTCCTTACAGAGAGAGTTCCATAGGATGGGAGGGGAGAGTCCTTACAGAGAGAGTTCCATAGGCTGGGCGGGGAGAGACCCTACAGAGAGAGTTCCATAGGCTGGGAGGGGAAAGACCTTACAGAGAGAGTTCCATAGGATGGGAGGGGAGAGTCCTTACAGAGAAGAGTTCCATAGGATGGGAGGGGAGAGTCCTTACAGAGAAGAGTTCCATAGGATGGGAGGGGAGAGACCTTACAGAGAGAGTTCCATAGGATGGGAGGGGAGAGACCTTACAGAGAGAGTTCCATAGGATGGGAGGGGAGAGTCCTTACAGAGAGAGTTCCATAGGCTGGGAAGGGAGAGACCTTACAGTAGAGAGTTCCATAGGCTGGGAGGGGAGAGACCTTACAGAGAGAGTTCCATAGACTGGGAGGGGAGAGTCCTTACAGAGAAGAGTTCCATAGGATGGGAGGGGAGAGTCCTTACAGAGAGAGTTCCATAGGATGGGAGGGGAGAGTCCTTACAGAGAGAGTTCCATAGGATGGGAGGGGAGAGTCCTTACAGAGAGAGTTCCATAGACTGGGAGGGGAGAGACCTTACAGAGAGAGTTCCATAGGCTGGGAGGGGAGAGTCCTTGCAGAGAGAGTTCCATAGGATGGGAGGGGAGAGTCCTTACAGAGAGAGTTCCATAGGCTGGGAGGGGAGAGACCTTACAGAGAGAGTTCCATAGGATGGGAGGGGAGAGTCCTTACAGAGAGAGTTCCATAGACTGGGAGGGGAGAGTCCTTACAGAGAGAGTTACATAGACTGGGAGGGGAGAGACCTTACAGAGAGAGTTCCATAGGCTGGGAGGGGAGAGTCCTTGCAGAGAGAGTTCCATAGGCTGGGAGGGGAGAGTCCTTACAGAGAGAGTTCCATAGGATGGGAGGGGAGAGTCCTTACAGAGAGAGTTCCATAGGCTGGGAGGGGAGAGACCTTACAGAGAGAGTTCCATAGGATGGGAGGGGAGAGTCCTTACAGAGAGAGTTCCATAGACTGGGAGGGGAGAGTCCTTACAGAGAGAGTTCCATAGACTGGGAGGGGAGAGTCCTTACAGAGAGAGTTCCATAGGATGGGAGGGGAGAGTCCTTACAGAGAGAGTTCCATAGACTGGGAGGGGAGAGACCTTACAGAGAGAGTTCCATAGGCTGGGAGGGGAGAGTCCTTGCAGAGAGAGTTCCATAGGCTGGGAGGGGAGAGACCTTACAGAGAGAGTTCCATAGGCTGGGAGGGGAGAGTCCTTACAGAGAGAGTTCCATAGACTGGGAGGGGAGAGTCCTTACAGAGAGAGTTACATAGACTGGGAGGGGAGAGACCTTACAGAGAGAGTTCCATAGGCTGGGAGGGGAGAGTCCTTGCAGAGAGAGTTCCATAGACTGGGAGGGGAGAGTCCTTACAGAGAGAGTTCCATAGGCTGGGAGGGGAGAGACCTTACAGAGAGAGTTCCATAGGCTGGGAGGGGAGAGACCTTACAGAGAGAGTTCCATAGGATGGGAGGGGAGAGTCCTTACAGAGAGAGTTCCATAGACTGGGAGGGGAGAGTCCTTACAGAGAGAGTTCCATAGGATGGGAGGGGAGAGTCCTTACAGAGAGAGTTCCATAGGATGGGCGGGGAGAGACCTTACAGAGAGAGTTCCATAGACTGGGAGGGGTGAGTCCTTACAGAGAGAGTTCCATAGACTGGGAGGGGAGAGACCTTACAGAGAGAGTTCCATAGACTGGGAGGGGTGAGTCCTTACAGAGAGAGTTCCATAGACTGGGAGGGGAGAGACCTTACAGAGAGAGTTCCATAGGCTGGGAGGGGAGAGTCCTTGCAGAGAGAGTTCCATAGGCTGGGAGGGGAGAGTCCTTACAGAGAGAGTTCCATAGGATGGGAGGGGAGAGTCCTTACAGAGAGAGTTCCATAGGCTGGGAGGGGAGAGACCTTACAGAGAGAGTTCCATAGGATGGGAGGGGAGAGTCCTTACAGAGAGAGTTCCATAGACTGGGAGGGGAGAGACCTTACAGAGAGAGTTCCATAGGATGGGAGGGGAGAGTCCTTACAGAGAGAGTTCCATAGACTGGGAGGGGAGAGTCCTTACAGAGAGAGTTCCATAGACTGGGAGGGGAGAGACCTTACAGAGAGAGTTCCATAGGCTGGGAGGGGAGAGACCTTACAGAGAGAGTTCCATAGGCTGGGAGGGGAGAGACCTTACAGAGAGAGTTCCATAGGCTGGGAGGGGAGAGACCTTACAGAGAGAGTTCCATAGACTGGGAGGGGTGAGTCCTTACAGAGAGAGTTCCATAGACTGGGAGGGGAGAGACCTTATAGAGAGAGTTACATAGACTGGGAGGGGAGAGACCTTACAGAGAGAGTTCCATAGGATGGGAGGGGTGAGTCCTTACAGAGAGAGTTCCATAGACTGGGAGGGGAGAGACCTTACAGAGAGAGTTCCATAGGCTGGGAGGGGAGAGACCTTACAGAGAGAGTTCCATAGGCTGGGAGGGGAGAGACCTTACAGAGAGAGTTCCATAGACTGGGAGGGGTGAGTCCTTACAGAGAGAGTTCCATAGACTGGGAGGGGAGAGACCTTATAGAGAGAGTTACATAGACTGGGAGGGGAGAGACCTTACAGAGAGAGTTCCATAGTATGGGAGGGGAGAGAGACCTTACAGAGAGAGTTCCATAGACTGGGAGGGGAGAGACCTTACAGAGAGAGTTCCATAGACTGGGAGGGGAAAGTCCTTACAGAGAGAGTTCCATAGTATGGGAGGGGAGAGAGACCTTACAGAGAGAGTTCCATAGGCTGGGAGGAGAGAGAGTCCTTACAAACGGAGTTCCATAGGCTGGGAGGGGAGAGACCTTACAGAGAGAGTTCCATAGGCTGGGAGGGGAGAGACCTTACAGAGAGAGTTCCATAGGCTGGGAGGGGAGAGACCTTACAGAGAGAGTTCCATAGACTGGCAGGTGAGAGTCCTTACAGAGAGAGTTCCATAGGATGGGAGGGGAGAGTCCTTACAGAGAGAGTTCCATAGGATGGGAGGGGAGAGACCTTACAGAGAGAGTTCCATAGGCTGGGAGGGGAGAGTCCTACAGACGGCGTCTCCATGCAGAGCAGATGTATGGAGAGCTCCCTCCGGGATGGGTGATATATAAAGGATGGGTGGGGGGAGGGGGTGTGATGTCACTGGCAGCCTCCAGCAATGACAGAAATAATCAGATTGGGGACACTGAATGCTACGAACGTTCTGTATTTTGATCTGAGAGCGAACGTCACTCCCCCCTCTAATTGTATTAGTTTTATTATGTACTATAAACTGTGATAGTGAGCATGCGGAGGCGATTCCTGTGTGTGGAGATGATGGGGTTAGTGGTGGTGGGGGGGGGGGGAGGTGAAGTGGTGAGGAAGGGGGTACAGGATATACATGGGGAGGTTAAGTGGTGAGGAGGGTGGGGGGGGGGGGGAGTACAGGATATAAGATGGGGGGGGGACTGTATATAAAGGAGTGATGGGGGGGGTGTATAAGATATTTATGGGGGGGTGGGACTGTGTGTAAGGAGTGACGAGGAGGAGGGGGGTGTATAAGATATTTATGGGGGGGGGGGGTGGGACTGTATATAAGGAGTGACGAGGAGGAGGTGGGGTGTATAGGATATAAATGGGGGGATGGGACTGTATATAAGGAGTGACGAGGAGGAGGGGGGGTGTATAGGATATAAATGGGGGGGGGGGGGTGGGACTGTATATAAGGAGTGATGAGGAGGGGGGTGTATAGGATATAAATGGGGGGGGTGGGACTGTATATAAGGAGTGATGAGGAGGGTGGTGTATAGGATATAAATGGGGGGAGGGGACTGTATATAAGGAGTGATGAGGGAGGGTGGGTACAGGATATAAATGGAGGGGGGACTGTATATAAGGAGTGATGAGGAGGGGGGTGTATAGGATATAAATGGGGGGGTGGGACTGTATATAAGGAGTGACGAGGAGGGGGGTGTATAGGATATAAATGGGGGGGTGGGACTGTATATAAGGAGTGATGAGGAGGGGGGGGTGGGATGGGACTGTATATAAGGAGTGATGAGGGAGGGGGGTACAGGATATAAATGGGGGGGGGGGGGACTGTATGTAAGGAGTGATGAGGAGGAGGGGGGTGCACAGGATATAAGATGGGGGGATGGGGGGGGGGGTTGGGACTGTATATAAGGAGTGATGACGAGGAAGGGGGTGTATAAGATATAAATGGGGGGGGTTGGGACTGTATATAAGGAGTGATGAGGAGGGGGGATGGGACTGTATATAAGGAGGGGGGGGTACAGGATATAAATGGGGGGGTTGGGACTGTATATAAGGAGTGATGACGAGGAAGGGGGTGTATAAGATATAAATGGGGGGGGGGGTTGGGACTGTATATAAGGAGTGATGAGGAGGGGGGCGTGTAATGAGATTGTGCGCTGGGACACCAGCAGCTGACAGTTTTCAAAACCAAAAAGGTCATTCCTTTACCAGCCCCTCACCCCAGCTCCTCTTTGCAGTGTTAATTACCTCCTGGAATGCAGGAAGTTTGGGCCTCAGAGCTTCAAAGCAAACCTTATTAACACATGCTGGCAGATGCCGGGTCATAAACGAGCAGATCTCATCTCAAACGCAGACAGAGGTCTGAGCAGATGGCCAGGGAGGTTGCCTAGTTGTAAATTCCACAAGCCCAGTTGTTAATTGTAACACCTACATCTCACAAATCCATACCCAATTCATAACTTTTTACCCCAACATGACATGTCTCTAGAAAATATATATTTGAATGCCAAATAAAATACAGATCGAATTAAGATCACACATGATCACATTCGATCCTAGGGAAGACAAACTAGCGATCAGATGCCTTACGGGTCAGAGGTTATTCCGAGATAACCCGTGTTTAGTGGCTGTGGATAATAAATTTAATGCCGGACAATAAAATATCAGTTTCAAGAATGTAACCATTACATTTTTTGAGATATGACTTCTGTTAGAAATCTGTCTAACCGGGAGGTCCCTTAGCAGTTTATGAGCCTCCGGGGCGGCCCAGGGCCACTGTGTTTATTGGTCAAGTACTTCTGGTGACACCCCCTGCGGGCCAAAGAAAAAGACAGTTCTCAATTTTAACATCAAGCAGAAACATCGCTGTAGGGGGAATCGATCACACAGGCTCAGCCTCTGAACTCTGACACACCCAGGACTTTTCAATGCAAGTATTTCATTTCTAATTCTTTCTCTGATTTTTCTACATTGCTGTATTGTGTCTCTATTTCTTTGTAACCATTTTTCTGTAAATATTTTTATTTGCACCAATCTTCACCTTTCTTATAATTAAACCTTATTTGGAAAAGTGTTAATTTTGTCTCTAAGCTCTTAAACGCAAACTGACCCAAACAAACCTGTCTCCTGAAGAGCGCTACTGCTTAGGCTAACCTATCTGAACATTCTTGTCTGAGGTGACAGTGTGTGTTACAGACGGTTATTCTAAAGTCATAATTGAGATTTGTGAAATTACGAGCGTCCTCTGGGCTCATTATAACGTAGAGGTGGTGGCAGAGAAAGGGTTAATTGTTTAATTAACCCGGTGACAATCGCTCTCATTCTGCTGGCATCTAGATTGTGGTCCCGCAAGCTGGACAATCTGTGTGCCGAGTGCAGCTGAGAGTGGTATTGTTGTGCAGGTGACGGCAGGGTGTGAGATTGCCTGGTCTTTGGTCACGAGTTGGATGAGAAGGCCAGGGGTCTGATACCCGCCACTGTCACAGGGTGTACAGGATATAAGATGGGGGGGGCTGTATATAAGGAGTGATGAGGGGGGTGTACAGGATATAAATGGGGGGGGGTGGGACTGTATATAAGGAGTGATGAGAAGGGGGGTACAGGATATAGGATGGGGGGGATGGGATATAAATGACTTCCCACGCACATTCTCTGATCTCCGGCACTCAGCATGTGGCTGCTGATAAAACCCCAACCCCTCCCCCGCCATGAAAACATCTTCCAACCACCACAGATGTGCAGCTGATAGTGGAGGAGTCAGAGGAGCCTTCTGTGGTGATGATAGTGGGGGAGGGGGAGGGGGTGTATACACCGATCACCCACAACATTTTATAACCACCGCCTAATACTGGGTATATCCCCCCCTCCCCCCACCATGGACCCCACTACACCTCTGTAGGTGGGCTGGGTTATCTGACTGTCATTAGCAGATCCTTTGTTAATCAGTTTCTAGAGGCCATACCTGGACCCTATAGAGGAGATACCTGGACCCTATAGAGGGGGTACCTGGACCCTATAGAGGGGGGGGGGTACCTGGACCCTATAGAGGGGGGTACCTGGACCCTATAGAGGGGGGTACCTGGACCCTATAGAGGGGGGGTACCTGGACCCTATAGAGGGGGGTACCTGGACCCTATAGAGGGGGGTACCTGGACCCTATAGAGGAGATACCTGGACCCTATAGAGGGGGGGGGTACCTGGACCCTACAGAAGCCATACCTGGACCCTATAGAGGCCATACCTGGAGCCTATAGAGGGGGTCAGTGTCACTACTGGTAGTATGAGGAGATACCTGGACCCTATAGAGGGGGTCAGTGTCACTACTGGTAGTATGAGGCCATGCCTGGACCCTATAGAGGGGGTCAGTGTCACTACTGGTAGTATGAGGCCATACCTGGACCCTATAGAGGGGGTCAGTGTCACTACTGGTAGTATGAGGCCATACCTGGACCCTATAGAGGGGGTCAGTGTCACTACTGGTAGTATGAGGAGATACCTGGACCCTATAGAGGGGAGTCAGTGTCACTACTGGTAGTATGAGGCCATGCCTGGACCCTATAGAGGGGGTCAGTGTCCCTACTGGTAGTATGAGGCCATACCTGGACCCTATAGAGGGGGGTCAGTGTCACTACTGGTAGTATGAGGAGATACCTGGACCCTATAGAGGGGGTCAGTGTCACTACTGGTAGTATGAGGCCATACCTGGACCCTATAGAGGGGGTCAGTGTCACTACTGGTAGTATGAGGAGATACCTGGACCCTATAGAGGGGGTCAGTGTCACTACTGGTAGTATGAGGAGATACCTGGACCCTATAGAGGGGGTCAGTGTCACTACTGGTAGTATGAGGAGATACCTGGACCCTATAGAGGGGGTCGGTGTCACTACTGGTAGTATGAGGAGATACCTGGACCCTATAGAGGGGGTCAGTGTCACTACTGGTAGTATGAGGAGATACCTGGACCCTATAGAGGGAGGTCGGTGTCACTACTGGTAGTATGAGGCCATACCTGGACCCTATAGAGGGGGGTCAGTGTCACTACTGGTAGTATGAGGAGATACCTGGACCCTATAGAGGGGGTCAGTGTCACTACTGGTAGTATGAGGCCATACCTGGACCCTATAGAGGGGGTCAGTGTCACTACTGGTAGTATGAGGAGATACCTGGACCCTATAGAGGGGGTCAGTGTCACTACTGGTAGTATGAGGCCATACCTGGACCCTATAGAGGGGGTCAGTGTCACTACTGGTAGTATGAGGCCATACCTGGACCCTATAGAGGGGGTCAGTGTCACTACTGGTAGTATGAGGAGATACCTGGACCCTATAGAGGGGGTCAGTGTCACTACTGGTAGTATGAGGAGATACCTGGACCCTATAGAGGGGGTCAGTGTCACTACTGGTAGTATGAGGAGATACCTGGACCCTATAGAGGGGGTCAGTGTCACTACTGGTAGTATGAGGAGATACCTGGACCCTATAGAGGGAGGTCGGTGTCACTACTGGTAGTATGAGGCCATACCTGGACCCTATAGAGGGGGGTCAGTATCACTACTGGTAGTATGAGGAGATACCTGGACCCTATAGAGGGGGTCAGTGTCACTACTGGTAGTATGAGGCCATACCTGGACCCTATAGAGGGGGTCAGTGTCACTACTGGTAGTATGAGGAGATACCTGGACCCTATAGAGGGGGTCAGTGTCACTACTGGTAGTATGAGGCCATACCTGGACCCTATAGAGGGGGTCAGTGTCACTACTGGTAGTATGAGGCCATACCTGGACCCTATAGAGGGGGTCAGTGTCACTACTGGTAGTATGAGGAGATACCTGGACCCTATAGAGGGGGTCAGTGTCACTACTGGTAGTATGAGGAGATACCTGGACCCTATAGAGGGGGTCAGTGTCACTACTGGTAGTATGAGGCCATACCTGGACCCTATAGAGGGGGTCAATGTCACTACTGGTAGTATGAGGCCATACCTGGACCCTATAGAGGGGGTCAGTGTCACTACTGGTAGTATGAGGCCATACCTGGACCCTATAGAGGGGGTCAGTGTCACTACTGGTAGTATGAGGCCATACCTGGACCCTATAGAGGGGGTCAGTGTCACTACTGGTAGTATGAGGAGATACCTGGACCCTATAGAGGGGGTCAGTGTCACTACTGGTAGTATGAGGCCATACCTGGACCCTATAGAGGGGGTCAGTGTCACTACTGGTAGTATGAGGCCATACCTGGACCCTATAGAGGGGGTCAGTGTCACTAATGGTAGTATGAGGCCATACCTGGACCCTATAGAGGGGGTCCGTGTCACTACTGGTAGTATGAGGCCATACCTGGACCCTATAGAGGGGGTCAGTGTCACTACTGGTAGTATGAGGAGATACCTGGACCCTATAGAGGGGGTCAGTGTCACTACTGGTAGTATGAGGCCATACCTGGACCCTATAGAGGGGGTCCGTGTCACTACTGGTAGTATGAGGCCATACCTGGACCCTATAGAGGGGGTCCGTGTCACTACTGGTAGTATGAGGCCATACCTGGACCCTATAGAGGGGGTCAGTGTCACTACTGGTAGTATGAGGAGATACCTGGACCCTATAGAGGAGGTCAGTGTCACTACTGGTAGTATGAGGAGATACCTGGACCCTATAGAGGGGGTCAGTGTCACTACTGGTAGTATGAGACCATACCTGGACCCTATAGAGGAGGTCAGTGTCACTACTGGTAGTATGAGGAGATACCTGGACCCTATAGAGGGGTCAGTGTCACTACTGGTAGTATGAGGACATACCTGGACCCTATAGAGGGGGTCAGTGTCACTACTGGTAGTATGAGGTCATACCTGGACCCTATAGAGGGGGTCAGTGTCACTACTGGTAGTATGAGGAGATACCTGGACCCTATAGAGGGGGTCAGTGTCACTACTGGTAGTATGAGGCCATACCTGGACCCTATAGAGGTTGCACAGGCAGTCCAACTCCTCCAGGATGGCACTTCAATATGTTCCAGTGTCAGAAGGTTTGCTGTGTCTCCCAGCACAGTCTCAGGAGCATGGAGGAGATTCCAGGGGACAGGCAGTTACTCTAGGAGAGCTGGACAGGGCTGTAGAAGGTCCTTAACCCATCAGCAGGACCGGTATCTGCTCCTTTGTACAAGGAGGAACAGGATGAGCGCTGCCAGAGCCCTACAATACGACCTCCAGCAGGACACTGGTTGGTCAGAGACATTCACACCAATCAGAAACAGACTTCATGAGGGCCCGATGTCCCCTAGTGGGCTCTGTGCTCACTGCCCGGCACTGTGAAGCTGGATTGGCATTTGCCATTGAACCCCAGAATTGGGAGCTCCACCACTGGCACCCTGTGCTCTTCACAGATGAGAGCAGAGTTCACCCTGAGCACATGTGACAGACATGAAAGGGTCTGGAGAAGACGTGGAGAACGTTATGCTGCCTGTAACATCGTTCAGCATGACCGGTTTGGTGGTGGGTCAGTGATGGTCTGGGGAGGAATATCCATGGAGGGACACACAGACCTCTACAGGATAGACAATGCCACCCTGACATGAGGTGATGATGGGGGTAGTAGTACTCAGTAAGATAGTATAAAATGATGATGGGGTAGTAGTACAAGGTAGGATGATATGTAATGATGATGATGGGGGTAGTAGTACTCGGTAGGATGATATGTAATGATGATGATGGGGGTAGTAGTACTCGGTAGGATGATATTTAATGATGATGATGGGGGTAGTAGTTCTCGGTAGGATGGTATATAATAATGATGATGGGGGTAGTAGTACGGTATGTAATGATGATGATGATGGGGGTAGTAGTACGGTATGTAATGATGATGATGATGGGGGTAGTAGTACTCGGTAGGATGGTATGTAATGATCATGATGGGGGTAGTAGTACTCAGTAGGGTGGTATATAATCATGATGATGGGGGTAGTAGTACAGTATGTAATGATGATGATGGGGGTAGTAGTACTCGGTAGGATGGTATGTAATGATGATGATGGGGGTAGTAGTACTCGGTAGGATGGTATGTAATGATGATGATGGGGGTAGTAGTACTCGGTAGGATGATATGTAATGATGATGATGGGGGTAGTAGTACTCGGTAGGATGATATTTAATGATGATGATGGGGGTAGTAGTTCTCGGTAGGATGGTATATAATAATGATGATGGGGGTAGTAGTACGGTATGTAATGATGATGATGATGGGGGTAGTAGTACGGTATGTAATGATGATGATGATGGGGGTAGTAGTACTCGGTAGGATGGTATGTAATGATCATGATGGGGGTAGTAGTACTCAATAGGGTGGTATATAATCATGATGATGGGGGTAGTAGTACAGTATGTAATGATGATGATGGGGGTAGTAGTACTCGGTAGGATGGTATGTAATGATGATGATGGGGGTAGTAGTACTCGGTAGGATGGTATGTAATGATGATGATGGGGGTAGTAGTACGGTATGTAATGATGATGATGGGGGTAGTAGTACGGTATGTAATGATGATGATGATGGGGGTAGTAGTACGGTATGTAATGATGATGATGGGGGTAGTAGTACTCGGTAGGATGGTATGTAATGATGATGATGATGGGGGTAGTAGTATGGTATGTAATGATGATGATGGGGGTAGTAGTATGGTATGTAATGATGATGATGGGGGTAGTAGTACGGTATGTAATGATGATGATGGGGGTAGTAGTACGGTATGTAATGATGATGATGGGGGTAGTAGTACTCGGTAGGATGGTATGTGATGATGATGGGGGTAGTAGTATGGTATGTAATGATGATGATGGGGGTAGTAGTACGGTATGTAATGATGATGATGATGGGGGTAGTAATACTCGGTAGGTGTGGTATGTAATGATGATGATGATGGGGGTAGTAGTATGGTATGTAATGATGATGATGGGGGTAGTAGTACGGTATGTAATGATGATTATGGGGGTAGTAGTTCTCAGTAGGATGGTATATAATCATGATGATGGGGGTAGTAGTACTCGGTAGTACGGTATGTAATGATGATGATGGGGGTAGTAGTATGGTATGTAATGATGATGATGGGGGTAGTAGTATGGTATGTAATGATGATGATGGGGGTAGTAGTACGGTATGTAATGATGATGATGGGGGTAGTAGTACTCGGTAGGATGGTATGTAATGATGATGATGATGGGGGTAGTAGTACTCGGTAGTACAGTATGTAATGATGATGATGGGGGTAGTAATACTCGGTAGGTGTGGTATGTAATGATGATGATGATGGGGGTAGTAGTATGGTATGTAATGAGGATGATGGGGGTAGTAGTACGGTATGTAATGATGATTATGGGGGTAGTAGTTCTCAGTAGGATGGTATATAATCATGATGATGGGGGTAGTAGTACTCGGTAGTACGGTATGTAATGATGATGATGGGGGTAGTAGTACTCGGTAGGTGTGGTCTCCCTGTACAGAAGCCGTTCTCAGCTCTTTGTAGGTTTAGTTGCTGATAATGGTGATTATTCTGGCGGTTACCCAGCGGGGGAGGGGACAATTACTGATAATAACTATTATTATGGCGGGGGAGGGGAGGATTAGCGGCGTTTGGCGTGAAACGGATTATCTATAATAAAGATGTTATTAGAAGTCGCAGATCTCAGGAGAGATGAATCTCCCGACATCTATGAGCCCCGGATATCAGGGACCCCAATGTGGGCGGAGCATTATATCCGGTCACCCCGGATAGGACAGAAGATTCTCTGCAGATGGAAAATTACCCCCCATGAGAGCGGCCAATCACCAATGAAGAAATGAAAGCTGGAAGCTGATTGGTCTCTCTGCAGTTTTAGTAAATCTCCCCCATGGGGTCTCCTCCCTCACCATTCATTGGTTGGGGGTCACATGTAGATCTGGGGGGCGGGGCGGGGCCAAGCAGCCGCAGATACTCATCCTGGAAGCAGAATAATGACATTCCGGAGATTCTGATTGGATGATAAAATAGAAACGGCGGACGCAGAGGAGGGAGGAGGGTTACACGGGATCTGGGGGGAGAGGAGGGTTACACGGGATTCTGGGGGGGGGGGGAGGAGGATTACACGGGATTTGGGGGGGGAGGAGGATTACACAGGATTTGGGGGGGGAGGAGGGTTACACGGGATCTGGGGGGAAGGTTACACAGGATTTGGGGGGGGGGGAGGGTTACACGGGATCTGGGGGGAGAGGAGGGTTACACGGGATCTGGGGGGGGAGGAGGATTACACAGGATTTGGGGGGAGAGGAGGGTTACATGGGATCTGGGGGGAGAGGAGGGTTACACGGGATATGGGGGGAGAGGAGGGTTACACGGGATCTGGGGGGAGAGGAGGGTTACACGGGATCTGGGGGGAGAGGAGGGTTACACGGGATCTGGGGGGAAGGTTACACAGGATTTGGGGGGGAGGAGGGTTACACGGGATCTGGGGGGAGAGGAGGGTTACACGGGATCTGGGGGGAAGGTTACAAAGGATTTGGGGGGGAGGAGGGTAACACGGGATCTGGAGGGGGAGGGTTACACGGGATCTGGGGGAGGGGGAGGGTTACATGGGATCTGGAGGGGGAGGGTTACACGGGATCTGGGGGGAGAGGAGGGTTACACGGGATCTGGGGAGGAGGGTTACAAAGGATTTGGGGGGGAGGAGGGTAACACGGGATCTGGAGGGGGAGGGTTACACGGGATCTGGGGGAGGGGGAGGGTTACATGGGATCTGGAGGGGGAGGGTTACACGGGATCTGGGGGGAGGGTTACATGGGATCTGGAGGGGGAGGGTTACACGGGATCTGGGGGGAGGGTTACACGGGATCTGGAAGGGGAGGGTTACACGGGATCTGGGGGGAGAGGAGGGTTACACGGGATCTGGGGGGGAGGAGGGTTACACGAGATCTGGGGGGAGAGGAGGGTTACACGGGATCTGGGGGGGAGGAGGATTACACAGGATTTGGGGGGGGAGGAGGGTTACACGGGATCTGGGGGGAGAGGAGGGTTACACGGGATCTGGGGGGAGAGGAGGGTTACACGGGATCTGGGGGAGGGGGAGGGTTACACGGGATTTGGGGGGAGAGGAGGGTTACACGTGATCTGGGGGGAGAGGAGGGTTACACGGGATCTGGGGGAAGGGGAGGGTTACACGGGATCTGGGGGAGGGGGAGGGTTACACGGGATTTGGGGGGGGAGGAGGGTTACACGGGATCTGGGGGAGGGGGAGGGTTACACGGGATCTGGGGGAGGGGGAGGGTTACACGGGATTTGGGGGGGGGAGGAGGGTTACACGGGATCTGGGGGAGGGGGAGGGTTACACGGGATCTGGGGGAGGGGGAGGGTTACACGGGATCTGGGGGAGGGGGAGGGTTACACGGGATTTGGGGGGGGAGGAGGGTTACACGTGATCTGGGGGGAGAGGAGGGTTACACGGGATCTGGGGGGAGAGGAGGGTTACACGGGATCTGGGGGGAGAGGAGGGTTACACGGGATCTGGGGGGAAGGTTACACAGGATTTGGGGGAGAGGAGGGTTACACGGGATCTGGGGGGAGAGGAGGGTTACACGGGATCTGGGGGGAAGGTTACAAAGGATTTGGGGGGGAGGAGGGTAACACGGGATCTGGAGGGGGAGGGTTACACGGGATCTGGGGGAGGGGGAGGGTTACATGGGATCTGGAGGGGGAGGGTTACACGGGATCTGGGGGGAGAGGAGGGTTACACGGGATCTGGGGAGGAGGGTTACAAAGGATTTGGGGGGGAGGAGGGTAACACGGGATCTGGAGGGGGAGGGTTACACGGGATCTGGGGGAGGGGGAGGGTTACATGGGATCTGGAGGGGGAGGGTTACACGGGATCTGGGGGGAGGGTTACATGGGATCTGGAGGGGGAGGGTTACACGGGATCTGGGGGGAGGGTTACACGGGATCTGGAAGGGGAGGGTTACACGGGATCTGGGGGGAGAGGAGGGTTACACGGGATCTGGGGGGGAGGAGGGTTACACGAGATCTGGGGGGAGAGGAGGGTTACACGGGATCTGGGGGGGAGGAGGATTACACAGGATTTGGGGGGGGAGGAGGGTTACACGGGATCTGGGGGGAGAGGAGGGTTACACGGGATCTGGGGGAGGGGGAGGGTTACACGGGATCTGGGGGAGGGGGAGGGTTACACGGGATTTGGGGGGAGAGGAGGGTTACACGTGATCTGGGGGGAGAGGAGGGTTACACGGGATCTGGGGGAAGGGGAGGGTTACACGGGATCTGGGGGAGGGGGAGGGTTACACGGGATTTGGGGGGGGAGGAGGGTTACACGGGATCTGGGGGAGGGGGAGGGTTACACGGGATCTGGGGGAGGGGGAGGGTTACACGGGATTTGGGGGGGGGAGGAGGGTTACACGGGATCTGGGGGAGGGGGAGGGTTACACGGGATCTGGGGGAGGGGGAGGGTTACACGGGATCTGGGGGAGGGGGAGGGTTACACGGGATTTGGGGGGGGAGGAGGGTTACACGTGATCTGGGGGGAGAGGAGGGTTACACGGGATCTGGGGGGAGAGGAGGGTTACACGGGATCTGGGGGGAGAGGAGGGTTACACGGGATCTGGGGGGAAGGTTACACAGGATTTGGGGGAGAGGAGGGTTACACGGGATCTGGGGGGAGAGGAGGGTTACACGGGATCTGGGGGGAAGGTTACAAAGGATTTGGGGGGGAGGAGGGTAACACGGGATCTGGAGGGGGAGGGTTACACGGGATCTGGGGGAGGGGGAGGGTTACATGGGATCTGGAGGGGGAGGGTTACACGGGATCTGGGGGGAGAGGAGGGTTACACGGGATCTGGGGAGGAGGGTTACAAAGGATTTGGGGGGGAGGAGGGTAACACGGGATCTGGAGGGGGAGGGTTACACGGGATCTGGGGGAGGGGGAGGGTTACATGGGATCTGGAGGGGGAGGGTTACACGGGATCTGGGGGGAGGGTTACATGGGATCTGGAGGGGGAGGGTTACACGGGATCTGGGGGGAGGGTTACACGGGATCTGGAAGGGGAGGGTTACACGGGATCTGGGGGGAGAGGAGGGTTACACGGGATCTGGGGGGGAGGAGGGTTACACGAGATCTGGGGGGAGAGGAGGGTTACACGGGATCTGGGGGGGAGGAGGATTACACAGGATTTGGGGGGGGAGGAGGGTTACACGGGATCTGGGGGGAGAGGAGGGTTACACGGGATCTGGGGGAGGGGGAGGGTTACACGGGATCTGGGGGAGGGGGAGGGTTACACGGGATTTGGGGGGAGAGGAGGGTTACACGTGATCTGGGGGGAGAGGAGGGTTACACGGGATCTGGGGGAAGGGGAGGGTTACACGGGATCTGGGGGAGGGGGAGGGTTACACGGGATTTGGGGGGGGAGGAGGGTTACACGGGATCTGGGGGAGGGGGAGGGTTACACGGGATCTGGGGGAGGGGGAGGGTTACACGGGATTTGGGGGGGGAGGAGGGTTACACGGGATCTGGGGGAGGGGGAGGGTTACACGGGATCTGGGGGAGGGGGAGGGTTACACGGGATTTGGGGGGGGAGGAGGGTTACACGTGATCTGGGGGGAGAGGAGGGTTACACGTGATCTGGGGGGAGAGGAGGGTTACACGTGATCTGGGGGGAGAGGAGGGTTACACGGGATCTGGGGGGAGAGGAGGGTTACACGGGATCTGGGGGAGGGGGAGGGTTACACGGGATCTGGGGGGAGAGGAGGGTTACACGGGATCTGGGGGAGGGGGAGGGTTACACGGGATTTGGGGGGGGAGGAGGGTTACACGTGATCTGGGGGGAGAGGAGGGTTACACGTGATCTGGGGGGGAGAGGAGGGTTACACGGGATCTGGGGGGGAGAGGAGGGTTACACGGGATCTGGGGGAGGGGGAGGGTTACACGGGATCTGGGGGAGGGGGAGGGTTACACGGGATTTGGGGGGGGAGGAGGGTTACACGGGATCTGGGGGAGGGGGAGGGTTACACGGGATCTGGGGGAGGGGGAGGGTTACACGGGATTTGGGGGGGGAGGAGGGTTACACGGGATCTGGGGGAGGGGGAGGGTTACACGGGATCTGGGGGAGGGGGAGGGTTACACGGGATCTGGGGGAGGGGGAGGGTTACACGGGATCTGGGGGGAGAGGAGGGTTACACGTGATCTGGGGGGAGAGGAGGGTTACACGGGATCTGGGGGGAGAGGAGGGTTACACGGGATCTGGGGGGAGAGGAGGGTTACACGGGATCTGGGGGGAGAGGAGGGTTACACGGGATCTGGGGGGAGAGGAGGGTTACACGGGATCTGGGGGGAGAGGAGGGTTACACGGGATCTGGGGGAGGGGGAGGGTTACACGGGATCTGGGGGAGGGGGAGGGTTACACGGGATTTGGGGGGGGAGGAGGGTTACACGTGATCTGGGGGGAGAGGAGGGTTACACGTGATCTGGGGGGAGAGGAGGGTTACACGGGATCTGGGGGAGGGGGAGGGTTACACGGGATTTGGGGGGGGGAGGAGGGTTACACGGGATCTGGGGGAGGGGGAGGGTTACACGGGATCTGGGGGAGGGGGAGGGTTACACGGGATTTGGGGGGGAGGAGGGTTACACGGGATCTGGGGGAGGGGGAGGGTTACACGGGATCTGGGGGAGGGGGAGGGTTACACGGGATTTGGGGGGGGGAGGAGGGTTACACGTGATCAGGGGGGAGAGGAGGGTTACACGGGATCTGGGGGGAGAGGAGGGTTACACGGGATCTGGGGGGAGAGGAGGGTTACACGTGATCTGGGGGGAGAGGAGGATTACACGGGATCTGGGGGAGGGGGAGGGTTACACGTGATCTGGGGGGAGAGGAGGGTTACACGTGATCTGGGGGGAGAGGAGGGTTACACGGGATCTGGGGGAAGGGGAGGGTTACACGGGATCTGGGGGAAGGGGAGGGTTACACGGGATCTGGGGGGAGAGGAGGGTTACACGGGATCTGGGGGAGGGGGAGGGTTACACGGGATTTGGGGGGGGAGGAGGGTTACACGTGATCTGGGGGGAGAGGAGGGTTACACGTGATCTGGGGGGAGAGGAGGGTTACACGGGATCTGGGGGAGGGGGAGGGTTACACGGGATCTGGGGGAGGGGGAGGGTTACACGGGATCTGGGGGGGAGGAGGGTTACACGGGATCTGGGGGAGGGGGAGGGTTACACGGGATTTGGGGGGGGAGGAGGGTTACACGGGATCTGGGGGAGGGGGAGGGTTACACGGGATCTGGGGGAGGGGGAGGGTTACACGGGATTTGGGGGGGGAGGAGGGTTACACGGGATCTGGGGGAGGGGGAGGGTTACACGGGATCTGGGGGAGGGGGAGGGTTACACGGGATTTGGGGGGGGAGGAGGGTTACACGGGATCTGGGGGAGGGGGAGGGTTACACGGGATCTGGGGGGAGGGGAGGGTTACACGGGATCTGGGGGAGGGGGAGGGTTACACGGGATTTGGGGGGGGAGGAGGGTTACACGTGATCTGGGGGGAGAGGAGGGTTACACGTGATCTGGGGGGAGAGGAGGGTTACACGGGATCTGGGGGAGGGGGGAGGGTTACACGGGATCTGGGGGGAGAGGAGGGTTACACGGGATCTGGGGGGAGAGGAGGGTTACACGTGATCTGGGGGAAGGGGAGGGTTACACGGGATCTGGGGGAGGGGGAGGGTTACACGGGATCTGGGGGAGGGGGAGGGTTACACGGGATCTGGGGGGAGAGGAGGGTTACACGGGATCTGGGGGGAGAGGAGGGTTACACGGGATCTGGGGGAGGGGGAGGGATACACGGGATCTGGGGGGAGGGGGAGGGATACACGGGATCTGGGGGGAGGGGGAGGGTTACACGGGATCTGGGGGAGGGTTACACGGGATCTGGGGGAGGGGGAGGGTTACACGGGATTTGGGGGGGGAGGAGGGTTACACGGGATCTGGGGGAGGGGGAGGGTTACACGGGATCTGGGGGGAGGGGAGGGTTACACGGGATCTGGGGGAGGGGGAGGGTTACACGGGATCTGGGGGGAGAGGAGGGTTACACGTGATCTGGGGGGAGAGGAGGGTTACACGTGATCTGGGGGGAGAGGAGGGTTACACGGGATCTGGGGGAGGGGGAGGGTTACACGGGATCTGGGGGGAGAGGAGGGTTACACGTGATCTGGGGGGAGAGGAGGGTTACACGTGATCTGGGGGAAGGGGAGGGTTACACGGGATCTGGGGGAGGGGGAGGGTTACACGGGATCTGGGGGGAGAGGAGGGTTACACGGGATCTGGGGGGAGAGGAGGGTTACACGGGATCTGGGGGGAGAGGAGGGTTACACGGGATCTGGGGGAGGGGGAGGGATACACGGGATCTGGGGGGAGGGGGAGGGTTACACGGGATCTGGGGGGAGAGGAGGGTTACACGGGATCTGGGGGAGGGGGAGGGTTACACGGGATCTGGGGGGAGGGGGAGGGTTACACGGGATCTGGGGGGAGAGGAGGGTTACACGGGATCTGGGGGAGGGGGAGGGATACACGGGATCTGGGGGGAGGGGGAGGGTTACACGGGATCTGGGGGGAGGGGGAGGGTTACACGGGATCTGGGGGGAGAGGAGGGTTACACGGGATCTGGGGGAGGGGGAGGGTTACACGGGATCTGGGGGGAGAGGAGGGTTACACGGGATCTGGGGGGAGAGGAGGGTTACACGGGATCTGGGGGAGGGGGAGGGTTACACGGGATTTGGGGGGGGGGGGAGGGTTACACGGGATCTGGGGGAGGGGGAGGGTTACACGGGATTTGGGGGGGGAGGAGGGTTACACGGGATCTGGGGGAGGGGGAGGGTTACACGGGATCTGGGGGGAGAGGAGGGTTACACGGGATCTGGGGGAGGGGGAGGGATACACGGGATCTGGGGGGAGGGGGAGGGTTACACGGGATCTGGGGGAGAGGAGGGTTACACGGGATCTGGGGGAGGGGGAGGGTTACACGGGATCTGGGGGGGGAGGAGGGTTACACGGGATCTGGGGGAGGGGGAGGGTTACACGGGATCTGGGGGAGGGGGAGGGTTACACGGGATTTGGGGGGGGAGGAGGGTTACACGGGATCTGGGGGAGGGGGAGGGTTACACGGGATCTGGGGGAGGGGGAGGGTTACACGGGATCTGGGGGAGGGGGAGGGTTACACGGGATTTGGGGGGGTCGGAGGGTTACACGGGATCTGGGGGAGGGGGAGGGTTACACGGGATCTGGGGGAGGGGGAGGGTTACACGGGATTTGGGGGGGTCGGAGGGTTACACGGGATCTGGGGGAGGGGGAGGGTTACACGGGATCTGGGGGAGGGGGAGGGTTACACGGGATTTTGGGGGGGGAGGAGGGTTACACGGGATCTGGGGGAGGGGGAGGGTTACACGGGATTTGGGGGGGGAGGAGGGTTACACGGGATCTGGGGGAGGGGGAGGGTTACACGGGATTTGGGGGGGGAGGAGGGTTACACGGGATCTGGGGGAGGGGGAGGGTTACACGGGATCTGGGGGAGGGGGAGGGTTACACGGGATTTGGGGGGGTCGGAGGGTTACACGGGATCTGGGGGAGGGGGAGGGTTACACGGGATCTGGGGGAGGGGGAGGGTTACACGGGATCTGGGGGGAGAGGAGGGTTACACGGGATCTGGGGGAGGGGGAGGGTTACACGGGATCTGGGGGAGGGGGAGGGTTACACGGGATCTGGGGGAGGGGGAGGGTTACACGGGATTTTGGGGGGGGAGGAGGGTTACACGGGATCTGGGGGAGGGGGAGGGTTACACGGGATTTGGGGGGGGAGGAGGGTTACACGGGATCTGGGGGAGGGGGAGGGTTACACGGGATTTGGGGGGGGAGGAGGGTTACACGGGATCTGGGGGAGGGGGAGGGTTACACGGGATCTGGGGGAGGGGGAGGGTTACACGGGATCTGGGGGAGGGGGAGGGTTACACGGGATTTGGGGGGGTCGGAGGGTTACACGGGATCTGGGGGAGGGGGAGGGTTACACGGGATCTGGGGGAGGGGGAGGGTTACACGGGATCTGGGGGGAGAGGAGGGTTACACGGGATCTGGGGGAGGGGGAGGGTTACACGGGATCTGGGGGAGGGGGAGGGTTACACGGGATCTGGGGGAGGGGGAGGGTTACACGGGATCTGGGGGAGGGGGAGGGTTACACGGGATCTGGGGGAGAGGAGGGTTACACGGGATCTGGGGGAGGGGGAGGGTTACACGGGATCTGGGGGAGGGGGAGGGTTACACGGGATCTGGGGGGAAGGTTAAACAGGATATGGGGGGGGGGTACCCTACAGCTTCTCTCAACACCCCTCCCCTCCCCCAGAGGGGGACAGTCACATGTCAGGGGGGAGGGGGGGGTTCCTCACTCCGGTGTCCCCTCCCCCTCACTTCCTGTCTCGGTGACACCGGAACACACAGAAGGGGATCTCCCCGGAGGGGACACACAGAGCCCCTCCCCCACCTATCCTATATCAGTAGATGAGTACACCCCCTCCCCCCCCCCCCCCGGTCTCCTCACCTCCCGGAGTCGCTCCTGTCACATCCTCAGATCCGGGAGGATTCGAGAAATCTCGCGAGAGCCGATCAGTCACATGACCCCGACACCGTTCACCATGGCAACCTGAGGCCAAAAATCCGGAGGAGGAGCCGAGCCTGAACACGCGACAAAGGACCGCCCCTCCACCTATCGCTGAATTCCTGGGCGGAGATAAACCCCTCCCCCTCCCCGCCCCCTTTTCATGTTCTGCATTGTGACTCTCATTATCACTCCTCTTGTATGATGGCTCCCCCTGCTGGATGATTAAAATTATTACACCTCCATACTGTATGATGGCGCCACCTGCTGGAGGATTTATATTATTTCACCTCCATACTGTATGATGGCACCACCTGCTGGAGGATTTATATTATTACACCTCCATACTGTATGACGACGCCACCTGCTGGAGGATTTATATTATTACACCTCTATACTGTATGATGGCAACACCTGCTGGAGGATTTATATGATTACACCTCCATACTGTATGATGGCTCCCCCTGCTGGAGGATTTATATTATTACACCTCCATACTGTATGATGGCATCCCCTGCTGGAGGATTTATTTTATTACACCTCCATACTGTATGATGGCTCCCCCTGCTGGAGGATTTATATTATTACACCTCCATACTGTATGATGGCATCCCCTGCTGGAGGATTTATTTTATTACACCTCCATACTGTATGATGGCGCCACCTGCTGGAGGATTTATATTATTACACCTCCATACTGTATGATGGCACCCCCTGCTGGAGGAATTATTTTATTACACCTCTATACTGTATGATGGCTCCCCCTGCAGGAGGATTTATATTATTACACCTCCATACTGTATGATGGCAACACCTGCTGGAGGATTTATATTATTACACCTCCATACTGTATGATGGCTCCCCCTGCTGGATTATTTATATTATTACACCTCCATACTGTATGATGGCGCCCGCTGCTGGAGGATTTATATTATTACACCTCCATACTGTATGATGGCTCCCTCTGCTGGAGGATTTATATTATTACACCTCCATACTGTATGATGGCGCCACCTGCTGGAGGATTTATATTATTTCACCTCCATACTGTATGATGGCACCCCCTGCTGGAGGATTTATATTATTACACCTCCATACTGTATGATGGCACCACCTGCTGGAGGATTTATATTATTACATCTCCATACTGTATGATGGCAACACCTGCTGGAGGATTTATATTATTACAGCTCTATACTGTATGATGGCTCCCCCTGCTGGAGGATTTATATTATTACACCTCCATACTGTATGATGGCGCCACCTGCTGGAGGATTTTTATTTTTACATCTCCATACTGTATGATGGCTCCCCCTGCTGGAGGATTTATATTATTACATCTCCATACTGTATGATGGCGACACCTGCTGGAGGATTTATATGATTACACCTCTATACTGTATGATGTCTCCCCCTGCTGGAGGATTTATATTATTACACCTCCATACTGTATGACGGCTCCACCTGCTGGAGGATTTATATTATTACACCTCTATACTGTATGATGGCGACACCTGCTGGAGGATTTATATGATTACACCTCCATACTGTATGATGTCTCCTCCTGCTGGAGGATTTATATTATTACACCTCCATACTGTATGACGTCGCCACCTGCTGGAGAATTTATATTATTACACCTTAATACTGTATAATGGAACCACCTGCTGGAGGATTTATATTATTACACCTCCATACTGTATGATGGCTCCCCCTGCTGGAGGATTTATATTATTACACCTCCATACTGTATGATGGCATCCCCTGCTGGAGGATTTATTTTATTACACCTATATACTGTATGATGGCTCCCCCTGCTGGAGGATTTATATTATTACACCTCCATACTGTATGATGGCACCCCCTGCTGGAGGATTTATTTTATTACACCTCTATACTGTATGATGGCTCCCCCTGCTGGAGGATTTATATTATTACACCTCCATACTGTATGATGGCTCCCCTGGTGGAGGATTTATATTATTACACCTCTATACTGTATGATGGCTCCCCCTGCTGGAGGATTTATATTATTACACCTCCATACTGTATGATGGCAACACCTGCTGGAGGATTTATATTATTACACCTCCATACTGTATGATGGCGCCACCTGCTGGAGGATTTATATTATTACACCTCCGTACTGTATGATGGCACCACCTGCTGGAGGATTTATATTATTTCACCTCCATACTGTATGATGGCGACACCTGCTGGAGGATTTATATTATTTCACCTCCATACTGTATGATTGCACCACCTGCTGGAGGATTTATATTATTACACCTCCATACTGTATGATGGCAGCACCTGCTGGAGGATTTATATTATTACACCTCCATACTGTATGATGGCGCCACCTGCTGGAGGATTTATATTATTACACCTCCATACTGTATGATGGCGACACCTGCTGGAGGATTTATATGATTACACCTCTATACTGTATGATGTCTCCCCCTGCTGGAGGATTTATATTATTACACCTCCATACTGTATGACGGCGCCACCTGCTGGAGGATTTATATTATTACACCTCTATACTGTATGATGGCGACACCTGCTGGAGGATTTATATGATTACACCTCCATACTGTATGATGTCTCCTCCTGCTGGAGGATTTATATTATTACACCTCCATACTGTATGACGTCGCCACCTGCTGGAGAATTTATATTATTACACCTCTATACTGTATAATGGAACCACCTGCTGGAGGATTTATATTATTACACCTCCATACTGTATGATGGCTCCCCCTGCTGGAGGATTTATATTATTACACCTCCATACTGTATGATGGCATCCCCTGCTGGAGGATTTATTTTATTACACCTCCATACTGTATGATGGCTCCCCCTGCTGGAGGATTTATATTATTACACCTCCATACTGTATGATGGCACCCCCTGCTGGAGGATTTATTTTATTACACCTCTATACTGTATGATGGCTCCCCCTGCTGGAGGATTTATATTATTACACCTCCATACTGTATGATGGCTCCCCTGCTGGAGGATTTATATTATTACACCTCTATACTGTATGATGGCTCCCCCTGCTGGAGGATTTATATTATTACACCTCCATACTGTATGATGGCAACACCTGCTGGAGGATTTATATTATTACACCTCCATACTGTATGATGGCGCCACCTGCTGGAGGATTTATATTATTTCACCTCCATACTGTATGATGGCACCACCTGCTGGAGGATTTATATTATTACATCTCAATACATATGATGGCGCCCCCTGCTTGAGGAGTAAATTTTATTACACCTCCATATTGTATGATCGCTCCCCCTGCTGTAGGATTTATATTATTTCACCTCCATACTGTATGATGGCTACACCTGCTGGAAGATATATATTATTACACCTCCATACTGTATGATGGCTCCCCCTGCTGGATGATTTATATTTTTACACCTCCATACTTTATGATGGCTCCCCCTGCTGGAGGATTTATATTATTACACCTATATCTGTATGATGGCGTCACCTGCTGGAGGATTTATATGATTACACCTCTATACTGTATGATGTCTCCCCCTGCTGGAGGATTTATATTATTACACCTCCATACTGTATGATGGCTCCCCCTGCTGGATGATTTATATTTTTACACCTCCATACTTTATGATGGCTCCCCCTGCTGGAGGATTTATATTATTACACCTCTATACTGTATGATGGCGACACCTGCTGGAGGATTTATATGATTACACCTCTATACTGTATGATGTCTCCCCCTGCTGGAGGATTTATATTATTACACCTCCATACTGTATGACGGCGCCACCTGCTGGAGGATTTATATTATTACACCTCCATACTGTATAATGGCTCCCCCTGCTGGAGGATTTATATTATTACACCTCCATACTGTATGATGGCATCCCCTGCTGGAGGATTTATTTTATTACACCTCCATACTGTATGATGGCTCCCCCTGCTGGAGGATTTATATTATTACACCTCTATACTGTATGATGTCTCCACTTGCTGGAGAATTTATATTATTACACCTCTATACTGTATGATGGCTCCACCTGCTGGAGGATTTATATTATTACACCTCCATACTGTACTATGGCTCCCCCTGCTGGAGGATTTATATTATTACACCTCCATTCTGTATGATGGCTCCCCCTGCTGGAGGATTTATATTATTACACCTCCATACTGTATGATGGCGCCACCTGCTGGAGGATTTATATTATTTCACCTCCATACTGTATGATGGCACCACCTGCTGGAGGATTTATATTATTACATCTCAATACATATGATGGCGCCCCCTGCTTGAGGAGTAAATTTTATTACACCTCCATATTGTATGATCGCTCCCCCTGCTGGAGGATTTATATTATTTCACCTCTATACTGTATGATGGCACCACCTGCTGGAGGATTTATATTATTACATCTCAATACATATGATGGCGCCCCCTGCTTGAGAAGTAAATTTTATTACACCTCCATATTGTATGATCGCTCCCCCTGCTGGAGGATTTATATTATTTCACCTCCATACTGTATGATGGCTCCCCCTGCTGGAGGATTTATATTATTACACCTCTATACTGTATGATTGCGCCCCCTGCCGGAGGATTTATATTATTACACCTCCATACTGTATGATGGCTCCCCCTGCTGGAGTATTTATATTATTACACCTATATCTGTATGATGGCGTCACCTGCTGGAGGATTTATATTATTACACCTCCATACTGTATGATGGCTCCCCCTGCTGGAGGATTTATATTATTACAACTCCATACTGTATGATGGCTCCACCTGCTGGATGATTTATATTATTACACCTCCATACTGTATGATGGCACCACCTGCTGGAGGATTTATATTATTACATCTCAATACATATGATGGCACCCCCTGCTTGAGGAGTAAATTTTATTACACCTCCATATTGTATGATCGCTCCCCCTGCTGGAGGATTTATATTATTTCACCTCCATACTGTATGATGGCTACACCTGCTGGAAGATATATATTATTACACCTCCATACTGTATGATGGCTCCACCTGCTGGATGATTTATATTTTTACACCTCCATACTGTATTATGGCTCCTCCTGCTGGAGGATTTATATTATTACATCTCCATACTGTATGATGGCGCCCCCTGCTGTAGGATTTATATTATTACACCTCTATACTGTATGATTGCACCCTCTGCTGGAGTATTTATATTATTACACCTCCATACTGTATGATGGCTCCTCCTGCTGGAGGATTTATATTATTACACATCTATACTGTATTATGGCTCCCCCTGCTGGATGATTTATATTTTTACACCTCCATACTGTATGATGGCTCCCCCTGCTGGAGTATTTATATTATTACACCTATATCTGTATGATGGCGTCACCTGCTGGAGGATTTATATTATTACACCTCCATACTGTATGATGGCTCCCCCTGCTGGAGGATTTATATTATTACACCTCCATACTGTATGATGGCTCCACCTGCTGGATGATTTATATTATTACACCTCCATACTGTATGATGGCTCCACCTGCTGGATGATTTATATTTTTACACCTCCATACTGTATTATGGCTCCCCCTCCTGGAGGATTTATATTATTACACCTCTATACTGTATGATGGCGCCCCCTGCTGGAGGATTTATATTATTACACCTCTATACTGTATGATTGCACCCTCTGCTGGAGTATTTATATTATTACACCTCCATACTGTATGATGGCTCCCCCTGCTGGAGGATTTATATTATTACACCTATATCTGTATGATGGCGCCACCTGCTGGGGGATCTATATTATTACACCTCCATACTGTATGATGGCTCCCCCTGCTGGAGGATTTATATTATTACACCTCCATACTGTATGATGGCTCCCCCTGCTGGAGGATTTATATTATTACACCTCTATACTGTATGATGGCAATCCCTGCTGGAGGATTTACATTATTACACCTCCATACTGTATGATGGCTACACCTGCTGGAAGATATATATTATTACACCTCCATACTGTATGATGGCTCCACCTGCTGGATGATTTATATTTTTACACCTCCATACTGTATTATGTCTCCCCCTGCTGGAGGATTTATATTATTACACCTCTATACTGTATGATGGCGCCACCTGCTGGAGGATTTATATTATTACACCTCCATACTGTATGATGGCTCCCCTGCTGGAGGATTTATATTATTACACCTCCATACTGTATGATGGCTCCCCCTGCTGGAGGATTTACATTATTACACCTCCATACTGTATGATCCCCCCTTCTCTGCCCCCCTCCCCCCTGTGCCACAGCTAACTCACCTGTAGGAGACACTCCTGGCGCTTGCTTCATTCAAAATGTTTTTTATGGGATTAAGTTCACTTTCATGGCAAAGAGCGACTTCTTTCGTCTGATCGCTCTTCATAACATTCTGGAGGATATGGACTTTGTGATAATTCATATTTGTATCATTCCCAAAACTTTTGGCCACGGCTGTACACACATAGTGCAATCCTATACATAATGAAGGGAGATCTCTGCACTCACCCTAACCCCCTCTTATTGTACTATGAAGCCCTCTATTGGTGGATTTGTGTTACTACAATGTCATACCTTATGATGGCACCATCGGGTGGTGGATTTGTATCATGACACCTCACACTGTATTCATCTATTTCCTTGTTTTGGATCTCTGGTTGATGATTTATGTGGGTTTACCTTTAGGATTGAGTAATATATATACTATATTCATGTATATTGCTGGGTAGCGGACAGTCCTGTCCTATACAGAATGAATCAGATCTCTGTACTCACCATAAAACCCTCCTCTTCTGATATGATGGAGCCAACTGGTAGTGGATTTGTGTGACTGCACCCCCACATTCTATCCATTTCCATATATTCGATTTCTCCGGTGCACGATTTGTGCCGGTTGATCATCGTGATGAAGGAATATATACAGGGATCATAAAAATGGAAGGGACACATTGAAAACCCATCAGATCTCAATGGGGAAAATTTCATGCTGGGTACCTATACTGGTATGGACTGGGTGACGTGTTGGCGTCCAGACTGGGTTATTGTGTTAGGATCTATACTGGTATGGACTGGGTAATGTGTTAGGATCTATGCTGGTATGGACTGGGGAATGTGTTAGGATCTATACTGGTATGGACTGGGTAATGTGTTAGGATCTATACTGGTATGGACTGGGTAATGTGTTAGGATCTATACTGGTACGGACTGGGTAATGTGTTAGGATCTATACTGGTACGGACTGGGTAATGTGTTAGGATCTATACTGGTATGGACTGGGTAATGTGTTCGGAAGGAAAGGATGTCACATCATTTGATGGAAATGAAAATTATCACCCTACAGAGGGCTGAATTCAAAGACACCCCGAAAATCAAAGTGAAAAATGATGCAGCAGGCGAGTCCATTTTGGTGAAATGTCATTGCAGGACCTCAGAATGGTACTCAGTAGTGTGTGGCCTCCATGTGCTTGTATGAATGCCTGACAATGTCAGGGGTTGCTCCTAATGAGACAATAGATGGTGTCCTGGGGTATTTCCTCCCAGATCTGGACCAGGGCATCACTGAGCTCCTGAACAGACTGAGGTGTAACCTGGCAGCGTCAGATGGACCGAAACATAATGTCCCAGAGCTGTTCTACTGGATTTAGGTCAGGTGAGTGTGGGGGGGGGGGGGCATTCAATGGTGCCAATTCCTTCACCCCCCAGGAACTGGCTGCATACTCTCACCACATGAGGCCGGGCATTGTTGTGCACCAGGAGGAACCCAGGAACCACTGCACCAGCATAGGGTCTGACAATGGGTCCAAGGATTTCATCCTGATACCTAATAGCAGTCAGGGTGGCATTGTCTGGCCTGTAGAGGTCTGTGTGTCCCTCCATGGATACTCCTCCCCAGACCATCACTGACCACCAAACCGGTCATACTGAACGATGTTACAGACAGCAGAACATTCTCCACGGCTTCTCCAGACTCTGTCACGTCTGTCACATGTGCTCAGGGTGATCCTCCTCTCATTTGTGAAAAGCACAGGGTGCCAGTGGTGGAGCTCCCAATTCTGGGGTTCAATGGGAAATGCCAATCCAGTCGTGGTCAGCCCAGGATATCCTCCTCCTCCCAGCATGCCTCGGTTTATATCGGGAACATGATCCCACCCCCCCCAACTTATCTTTACACTTCCGCTCCCAGACTAAGCTGTCTAGGCAAAGCATCAGTTAGAGGGTTGGGAGAAACCATTTACCACTGGCGGGGGGGGGGGGTCGTACAGTTATGCAGTGTCAAACTCCCCCCCATTGTTAATAGATCCCTGATTGGTGGAGGGGAGGGAGGAGGGGCATCTTCAGTCATTATACAGCCCGGCAGACACACAGATCCCTTCCAATCCATAGAAAGAAAAAAGAAGAAACTTCCAGAAGAGATTTATACATTTATTGTCAGATAACAGGGGGCCCGGGGCCCCTCGCTGTGCCGGAGCACACAGAGGTCATGGGGGGGGGGGGGGGGGGGGACAAGGCCGGTCTATGTACAGAAAGTCCCTCTACTTCTCCCGCCATTCCTTCGGTGTCACTTTCCCGACCGGAGACAAATTCCAGCAAATCCCTGTGGAGGTGATCACCTGAAATCAAAGAGAGAGCGTCAGCCGTCACCCAATGTCACCCCTCCCCCATCACCAACCGACACCACCCCCCATCACACCCCTCCCCAACTGACACCACCCCCCATCACACCCCTCCCCCATCACACCCCCCCACCATCATCCCCAACCAACACCACCCTCCATCTCTGCCCGTCACCCCTCCCCCATCACACCCCCCCTCCCCCTATCATCCCCAACCGAAACCACCACACCCTATCACACCCCTCCTCCCGTCACTCCCCCCCCCTATCATCCCCAACTGACACCACCCCCCATCACACCCCTCCCCCACCATCATCACACCCCTCCCCCATCATCCCCAACTGACACCACCCCCCATCACACCCCTCCCCCACCATCATCCCCAACTGACACCACCCCCCATCACACCCCTCCCCCATCACCGTCACACCCCCCCACCATCATCCCCAACTGACACCACCCCCCATCACACCCCTCCCCCATCACACCCCCCCACCATCATCCCCAACTGACACCACCCCCCATCACACCCCTCCCCCATCACACCCCCCCACCATCATCCCCAACTGACACCACCCCCCATCACACCCCTCCCCCATCATCCCCAACTGACACCACCCCCCATCACACCCCTCCCCCATCACCGTCACACCCCTCCCCCATCATCCCCAACTGACACCACCCCCCATCACACCCCTCCCCCATCACCGTCACACCCCCCCCACCATCATCCCCAACTGACACCACCCCCCATCACACCCCACCCCCATCATCCCCAACTGACACCACCCCCCATCACACCCCTCCCCCATCACCGTCACACCCCTCCCCCATCATCCCCAACTGACACCACCCCCCATCACACCCCTCCCCCACCATCATCCCCAACTGACACCACCCCCCATCACACCCCTCCCCCATCACCGTCACACCCCCCCACCATCATCCCCAACTGACACCACCCCCCATCACACCCCTCCCCCATCACCGTCACACCCCCCCCCACCACCACCCATCACACACCCCCTCCCGACACCACCCCCCATCCCTGCCCCGACTGTCACCCCTCCCCCATCACACCCCCCCCACCCCCTATCATCCCCAACTGTTACCCCATCACACCCCTCCCCCCCCACCATCATCACCCCCAACCGACACCACCACCCCCATCACACACCCCCTCCCCCCACCATCATCCCCAACCGACTGTCACCCCTCCCATCATCTACAGATCTCCACATTGGCTGCAGCTTCTCAGATGTTCTATAATTCCTGATACAGGATGGCGCCCCCCAGTGCTGGAGACTGAACATTGCAGAGAACATTTCCTCCTCATTGTGGAGGCAACTGCAGCCGTTCGCCTGGCCCCAGCGACCCCCCCCCTGCCGCCTGGAAGGCCCCAATCCAACATTCATGTCCTGACAGGCAGTGGGATCGGAGCTCCAGATTAACGCTGCACAGAACAGAGAGCAAACCCCCCCCCCCTTACCCCATATACATTAACACCCCCCCAATATAATAGGATAGGGGCGGGATTCCCCTCATACATTCCCCCCCCCCCCCCCCCCATATAATAGATTAGGGGGGGCGGATACTCACGTAGCCCCAGATGCCGATGCAGAAGACGGTCCCGGATGCCAGGATGGCGTTCCCATACTTGTCATGGAAGTCGGGTTCTGCTTTGTGATGCGATCGTCTGCTGATCGTTCTCTGCACACTTCGCCCTGCAACATCAAACAACACAGATTCAGTATGGGGGAGGGGAGGCAGCTCAGAGCGGACACAGGAAGTGTAGAGGAACGCTCAGTCTGAGCGGAGGGAAGGCTGTGATTGGTGGATGAGCGGAGGGAAGGCTGTGATTGGTGGATGAGCGGAGGGAAGGCTGTGATTGGTGGATGAGCGGAGGGAAGGCTGTGATTGGTGGATGAGCGGAGGTGATGGGAGATCAGACACCCCACATCCAGCAATAATGATCTCTGTGGGGGGAGATCCTATAGAACATTCTCTGCCTCCCGATGATGGATCCCCAATATAGTACAGGGGGGGGGGGGGGGGGGGAGCCTATGAGGTCATATAAAAATGAATGACGTGATCCCCGCACCCCTCCTGTGTGTTCTCCTCCCGTTATGGCGGAATATTTCTCTACGCAGTGGGCGGTCCTCTTACTGGATTCGCTGTGGAAGGTGCCGCCCCCTCCCCCCCCCCATTACCGGTGCAGTCGGTAGCTGAGAAAACAATCCGATCTCCGCAAGTTCAATATTCTGCAGCCGTCAGCCCCGGCCAGGCAAAGTGATGTATCGGTACCTCACTCGCCTGTGAGCCAATAGGGGGCGAGAGCGCTCCATTGGATGTGCGGTCCCACCCCCACTTCCTCACTCTGATCCCCCGCGCTCGATTGGTGGACTCCATGTCTGTCAGTCACTCTGTGATCTCCCGCTGGAGAGGGAGAAAGGCAGGCGGTGATGTAATCACAGCCAACTGTCATTCTCCCCAATCTAACTGCAGAGATCATACGACCCTGCTATGTAGGATCACATGTCTCTGTGGTTACATCACAAGCCACGCCCCTCTTAGAATCACACCCCTAGGGACACACTTAACCCCTTGTTAATGCAAAAACAAACAGCGCAGATCTGGTGTAATAGAATGTGACTGAATATCCAAATCTATAATACAATTCAAACACCCCATGGAGTGAATAAATAATAATAAATATATAATGACAGTCCAAATAAATAAATAAATAAATAGGACAATTTCTGGTTCCACCCCCTGTGTGAGGTCATTTCTGGTAGCGGTGGAACGCACGGCGGGAGCTGCACACCGTCATCCCAGAGATCTCCCGATTATCAGATTACATGGGAGTTTTCATAACTTATTGTAGCGATAATAATAATAATAATAATAATAATTGGGTTTCTCCTTTCCTTATGGAGAATACTTGGCGGGAGCCAATAGGAGAGATTCATTGTCACAGTCAGGATACAGAGATCATTTCCCGGACTCTTCTATTAGAAGGTCTGGGGGTCCGCTAACTGGAGAGGATTCCTGACCACTTTACCTTCAGCAACCTTCACTGGCCACCTGCTGAAGCATTTATTTATTCACTCCATGGGGTGATTTGTATTATAGATTTGGATATTTATATATATATAACTTTTGCAAAAAACAATCAAAATACGCTTACTGCGATTTTTTTTTGTAGCAGAAAACAAATTGGCCTAAAATGTTAAAAAAAATTGTGATTTTTACTTTTTTTGGGGGGAATTTCATATAAAAAAAATGTGAAAAATATTGTTTTAGCAAAATTGTCGCTCTTTTTTTTTATTAATAGCGCAAAAAGTAAAAATCGCACAGGAGATCAAATAACACCAAAAGAAAGCTCTGTTTGTGGGAAAAAAAGGACGTCAAATTTGTTTAGGTACAGCGTCGCACGACCGCGCAATTGTCCGTTAAAGTCACGCAGTGCTGAATCGCAAAATACCCCCTGGTCAGGAAGGGGGTAAAATCCTCCGGGGCTTAAGTGGTTAAATTCCCATTCACACTGGGGTGACTTGTCAGGTGACCTGGTCACCTCGTAGGTCGCCTCCCATAGAGAAGCTGTGGAACGGTTCTAATAGGAGAGACACAAATCATTCCGACTTAGAAAAAGGGTCCGGAGCTTCTTTGGGGCGACCCGGAGTGACCGTCATAGACTTCAATATTATGAAGTCTTCAATGATATGAAGTCCATGCCGGCCGCTCCGAGGTCACAGAGTGCGCTGTGCACCACAACTTCACAGATCACCCCAGTGTGACCGGGGTCACCATTCCACCAATGTGTGTCACTGAGTCCCGGATCACACTGATTGGTCAGAGGTGACTCCATTCTATACAATGGAAACGCTCCGACTACATAAAGGATCCGGAGTGACTTCCATTGGAAGTCACCCCAAAGTCACATGACTCTATAGTGTCACCCAACACTTCATTCATTGAAGGGAATTCTCCCCAGAAATGACAGCTGTGTCACAAATACCACAAAATCCAACATTTTATTCTCAGGGGTCTCCATGACAGACCCTCCCCCCCCATCCTCCTCTGTACAGTGTGTCCCCCATTCTGTATATATACAGCCCTCCCCTCCCCCCCTGTACCCCCATTCTATGTGTATATATATATCTCCCCTCCCCCCCATCCTCCTCTGTACAGGGTGTCCCCCATTCTGTATATACAGCCCTCCCCTCCCCCCTGTACCCCCATTCTATGTGTATATATATATCTCCCCTCCCCCCCATCCTCCTCTGTACAGGGTGTCCCCCATTCTGTATATACAGCCCTCCCCTCCCCCCTGTACCCCCATTCTATGTGTATATATATATCTCCCCTCCCCCCCATCCTCCTCTGTACAGGGTGTCCCCCATTCTGTATATACAGCCCTCCCCTCCCCCCTGTACCCCCATTCTATGTGTATATATATATATCTCCCCTCCCCCCCATTCTCCTCTGTACAGGGTGTCCCCCATTCTGTATATACAGCCCTCCCCTCCCCCCTGTACCCCCATTCTATGTGTATATATATATCTCCCCTCCCCCCCATTCTCCTCTGTACAGGGTGTCCCCCATTCTGTATATACAGCCCTCCCCTCCCCCCTGTACCCCCATTCTATGTGTATATATATATCTCCCCTCCCCCCCATCCTCCTCTGTACAGGGTGTCCCCCATTCTGTATATACAGCCCTCCCCTCCCCCCTGTACCCCCATTCTATGTGTATATATATATCTCCCCTCCCCCCCATCCTCCTCTGTACAGGGTGTCCCCCATTCTGTATATACAGCCCTCCCCTCCCCCCTGTACCCCCATTCTATGTGTATATATATATCTCCCCTCCCCCCCATCCTCCTCTGTACAGGGTGTCCCCCATTCTATATATACAGCCCTCCCCTCCCCCCTGTACCCCCATTCTATGTGTATATATATATATATCCCCTCCCCCCCATTCTCCTCTGTACAGGGTGTCCCCCATTCTGTATATACAGCCCTCCCCTCCCCCCTGTACCCCCATTCTATGTGTATATATATATATCTCCCCTCCCCCCCATTCTCCTCTGTACAGGGTGTCCCCCATTCTGTATATACAGCCCTCCCCTCCCCCCTGTACCCCCATTCTATGTGTATATATATATCTCCCCTCCCCCCCATCCTCCTCTGTACAGGGTGTCCCCCATTCTGTATATACAGCCCTCCCCTCCCCCCTGTACCCCCATTCTATGTGTATATATATATCTCCCCTCCCCCCCATCCTCCTCTGTACAGGGTGTCCCCCATTCTGTATATACAGCCCTCCCCTCCCCCCTGTACCCCCATTCTATGTGTATATATATATCTCCCCTCCCCCCCATCCTCCTCTGTACAGGGTGTCCCCCATTCTGTATATACAGCCCTCCCCTCCCCCCCTGTACCCCCATTCTATGTGTATATATATATCTCCCCTCCCCCCCATCCTCCTCTGTACAGGGTGTCCCCCATTCTGTATATACAGCCCTCCCCTCCCCCCTGTACCCCCATTCTATGTGTATATATATATATCTCCCCTCCCCCCCATTCTCCTCTGTACAGGGTGTCCCCCATTCTGTATATACAGCCCTCCCCTCCCCCCTGTACCCCCATTCTATGTGTATATATATATCTCCCCTCCCCCCCATTCTCCTCTGTACAGGGTGTCCCCCATTCTGTATATACAGCCCTCCCCTCCCCCCTGTACCCCCATTCTATGTGTATATATATATCTCCCCTCCCCCCCATCCTCCTCTGTACAGGGTGTCCCCCATTCTGTATATACAGCCCTCCCCTCCCCCCTGTACCCCCATTCTATGTGTATATATATATCTCCCCTCCCCCCCATCCTCCTCTGTACAGGGTGTCCCCCATTCTGTATATACAGCCCTCCCCTCCCCCCTGTACCCCCATTCTATGTGTATATATATACCTCCCCTCCCCCCCATCCTCCTCTGTACAGGGTGTCCCCCATTCTGTATATACAGCCCTCCCCTCCCCCCTGTACCCCCATTCTATGTGTATATATATACCTCCCCTCCCCCCCATCCTCCTCTGTACAGGGTGTCCCCCATTCTGTATATACAGCCCTCCCCTCCCCCCTGTACCCCCATTCTATGTGTATATATATACCTCCCCTCCCCCCCATCCTCCTCTGTACAGGGTGTCCCCCATTCTGTATATACAGCCCTCCCCTCCCCCCTGTACCCCCATTCTATGTGTATATATATACCTCCCCTCCCCCCCATCCTCCTCTGTACAGGGTGTCCCCCATTCTGTATATACATATCCTCCCCTCCCCCTGTACCCCCATTCTATGTGTATATATATATCTCCCCTCCCCCCCATCCTCCTCTGTACAGGGTGTCCCCCATTCTGTATATACATATCCTCCCCTCCCCCTGTACCCCCATTCTATGTGTGTATATATATATATATATATATATGTCTATCTCCCCTCCCCATCTCTCCTCACCGGAGGCGGCCAGCGCGGACCTCGCCAGAGAGAACATCTTCTTCTTCCTCTTCTCTTCCTTTTCTTACCCTTGAGACGAATGGAGAAAAACAAAATGGCGGCGCCGGATATCCGCTCTCCCAGACACGCCCACTGACAGAGGGGGAGCCGCACTGCACGCCGCTGATTGGACGGAGAGGGGACCGGAGGCGTGGGGGGGCGGGGAAAGAGGGGTCACCCTCCTCTGTCTCGTGTCCCTGAAGTTGATTGGCAGCCTGCGCACAGCCCCGCCCACTCAGTGCGCGGGGAATGAATGAAGCTGTCACTCCGCCCACCGGCCCGCCGACCAATAAGAATGTAACAACGGCCTGGCCGCTGATTGGCTGCTCTCCCGCGGCGTCTCCCAATCAGGAAGCGGCACCTTGGTGGCGGGACGTGATGACGTAGGACGCCGGCGGTGAGGAAGTTTGTCCGGAGTGATGGAGGCGGCGGGTAGAGTTCTGCTGGTGGCCGGAATGGTTCTCATCCTGTGCGGGGCGGTGTCCGAGGGACAGAAGAAGAAGGAGGTGACCGGGGGAGGGGCCTGTCATCTCTTACCAGGGGGTGGGGCTTATGATGGGAAGTGTCAGCCTGGGGTGCAACACTTACATTGGAGGTGGGGCTTGTAGTGGGAGTGTCAGGAGGTGGGGCTTGTAGTGGGAGTGTCAGTGGGTGGTGCTTGTAGTGGGAGTGTCAGGGGGTGTGGCGCTTGTAGTGGGAGTGTCAGGGGGTGTGGCGCTTGTAGTGGGAGTGTCAGGGGGTGTGGCTTGTAGTGGGAGTGTCAGGGGGTGTGGCTTGTAGTGGGAGTGTCAGGGGGTGTGGCTTGTAGTGGGAGTGTCAGTGGGTGGTGCTTGTAGTGGGAGTGACAGGGGGTGTGGCTTATAGTGGGAGTGTCAGTGGGTGTGGCTTGTAGTGGGAGTGTCAGTGGGTGTGGCTTGTAGTGGGAGTGTCAGGGGGTGTGGCTTGTAGTGGGAGTGTCAGGAGGTGGGGCTTGTAGTGGGAGTGTCTCTGTTAGGGGGTGACCCCTATAGTAGGGTGGGGTTTAGAATGGGAGGGGTGACATCAGGGGGCCGGTCTTTTTAGAGGTGACAGTGGTGGGGGGCCGGGTGTTGGAGGAGGGGTGACGGGTTGAGGGGGCGGGGTGTTGGGTGAGTGGGGTGGGTGTTGGTTAATGGGGTTGAGGGGGGTGGGGTGTTGAGTGAGGGGGCGGGGTTGTTGGATGAGTGTTGGGTGACAGGGGCGGGGTGTTGGGTGAGAGGGGTGGAAGGGGCGGGGTGTTGGGTGGAAGGGGCGGGGTGTTGGGTGAGAGGGATGGAGGGGGCGGGGTGTTGGGTGAGAGGGGTGGAGGGGGTGGGGTGTTGGGTGAGAGGGGGAGGGGCGGGGGGTTGGGTAAGAGGGGGAGGGGTGGAGGGGGCGGGGTCCTGGTAAGGTCAGAGGGGTGAATAGATATAAATGATGAGAAGTCGGAGTGCCGGCGTTCTCTCCAACCTCTCCACTCTACAGAAATCCAACAACTTCTTCTTCCTGAGAGATCCTCCATGGATGGAGAGCAGGGAATGCGATGTGCAGGGATACTGAGGAAGGACGAAACGCGTTCCATCCATCCATCCATCCATCCCTGCACATCGCATTTCCTGTTCTCCATCCATGGAAGATCTCTCAGGAAGAAGCGGCGACTTTCCGGCTGTTTGTTGGATTTATCCAATGTGATCACATGACCTAAGTGAAGGGGGGGGGGGGCAACTTATTCCCCCTCTGGGGCCCCGGTGCTATGCTGTGGGCGGGGCCCCGGTGTTATCAGTTCTGTGCACTGTACAGGAAGCCGATACCCCCCAATACAGACTTCCTATACATGTGTTTGAGTGAAAGTTCCCCCATCTCTACAGTAATGCCGACCCCCCCCCTCCATGCAGATCTCTGATTGCTCTGCCCCCCCCCCCTCCATGCAGATCTCTGATTGCTCTGACCCCCCCCCCCCCTCCATGCAGATCTCTGATTGCTCTGCCCCCCCCTCCATGCAGATCTCTGATTGCTCTGACCCCCCCCCTCCATGCAGATCTCTGATTGCTCTGTCCCCCCCCCCCTCCATGCAGATCTCTGATTGCTCTGTCCCCCCCCCTCCATGCAGATCTCTGATTGCTCTGACCCCCCCCCCTCCATGCAGATCTCTGATTGCTCTGACCCCCCCCCCCTCCATGCAGATCTCTGATTGCTCTGCCCCCCCCCCTCCATGCAGATCTCTGATTGCTCTGCCCCCCCCTCCATGCAGATCTCTGATTGCTCTGACCCCCCCCCCCCCTCCATGCAGATCTCTGATTGCTCTGCCCCCCCCCCTCCATGCAGATCTCTGATTGCTCTGACCCCCCCCCCCCTCCATGCAGATCTCTGATTGCTCTGACCCCCCCCCCCTCCATGCAGATCTCTGATTGCTCTGACCCCCCCCCCCCTCCATGCAGATCTCTGATTGCTCTGACCCCCCCCCCTCCATGCAGATCTCTGATTGCTCTGACCCCCCCCCCTCCATGCAGATCTCTGATTGCTCTGACCCCCCCCCCCCTCCATGCAGATCTCTGATTGCTCTGACCCCCCCCCCTCCATGCAGATCTCTGATTGCTCTGCCCCCCCCTCCATGCAGATCTCTGATTGCTCTGCCCCCCCCTCCATGCAGATCTCTGATTGCTCTGACCCCCCCCCCTCCATGCAGATCTCTGATTGCTCTGACCCCCCCCCCCCTCCATGCAGATCTCTGATTGCTCTGACCCCCCCCCCCCAACTCCATGCAGATCTCTGATTGCTCTGACCCCCCCCCCCCTCTATGCAGATCTCTGATTGCTCTGCCCCCCCCTCCATGCAGATCTCTGATTGCTCTGACCCCCCCCTCCATGCAGATCTCTGATTGCTCTGACCCCCCCCCCTCCATGCAGATCTCTGATTGCTCTGACCCCCCCCCCTCCATGCAGATCTCTGATTGCTCTGACCCCCCCCCCCCCAACTCCATGCAGATCTCTGATTGCTCTGACCCCCCCCCCCTCTATGCAGATCTCTGATTGCTCTGCCCCCCCCTCCATGCAGATCTCTGATTGCTCTGACCCCCCCCCTCCATGCAGATCTCTGATTGCTCTGACCCCCCCCCCCTCCATGCAGATCTCTGATTGCTCTGACCCCCCCCCCTCCTCCATGCAGATCTCTGATTGCTCTGACCTCCCTCCCCCTCCATGCAGATCTCTGATTGCTCTGACCCCCCCCCCCTCCTCCATGCAGATCTCTGATTGCTCTGACCCCCCCCTCTATGCAGATCTCTGATTGCTCTGACCCCCCCCCTCTATGCAGATCTCTGATTGCTCTGACCCCCCCCCCTCCATGCAGATCTCTGATTGCTCTGACCCCCCCCCCAACTCCATGCAGATCTCTGATTGCTCTGACCCCCCCCCCTCCATGCAGATCTCTGATTGCTCTGACCCCCCCCCCCCCCCTCCTCCATGCAGATCTCTGGTTGCTCTGACCCCCCCACCCCCCTCCATGCAGATCTCTGATTGCTCTGACCCCCCCCCTCTATGCAGATCTCTGATTGCTCTGACCCCCCCCCCCTCCATGCAGATCTCTGATTGCTCTGACCCCCCCCCCCTCCTCCATGCAGATCTCTGGTTGCTCTGACCCCCCCACCCCCCTCCATGCAGATCTCTGATTGCTCTGACCCCCCCACCCCCCTCCATGCAGATCTCTGATTGCTCTGACCCCCCCCCCCCTCCATGCAGATCTCTGATTGCTCTGACCCCCCCCCCCCTCCATGCAGATCTCTGATTGCTCTGACCCCCCCCTCCATGCAGATCTCTGATTGCTCTGACCCCCCCCCTCCTCCATGCAGATCTCTGATTGCTCTGACCCCCCCCCCAACTCCATGCAGATCTCTGATTGCTCTGACCCCCCCTCTATGCAGATCTCTGATTGCTCTGACCCCCCCCCTCTATGCAGATCTCTGATTGCTCTGACCCCCCCCCCCTCCATGCAGATCTCTGATTGCTCTGACCCCCCCCCCTCCTCCATGCAGATCTCTGGTTGCTCTGACCCCCCCCCCCCTCCATGCAGATCTCTGATTGCTCTGACCCCCCCCCCTCCATGCAGATCTCTGATTGCTCTGACCCCCCCCCCCTCCATGCAGATCTCTGATTGCTCTGACCCCCCCCCCCCTCCATGCAGATCTCTGATTGCTCTGACCCCCCCCCCTCCATGCAGATCTCTGATTGCTCTGACCCCCCCCCCTCCATGCAGATCTCTGATTGCTCTGTCCCCCCCCCCTCCATGCAGATCTCTGATTGCTCTGACCCCCCCCCCCCTCCATGCAGATCTCTGATTGCTCTGCCCCCCCCCCTCCATGCAGATCTCTGATTGCTCTGCCCCCCCCTCCATGCAGATCTCTGATTGCTCTGACCCCCCCCCTCCATGCAGATCTCTGATTGCTCTGACCCCCCCCTCCTCCATGCAGATCTCTGATTGCTCTGCCCCCCCCTCCATGCAGATCTCTGATTGCTCTGACCCCCCCCCTCCATGCAGATCTCTGATTGCTCTGACCCCCCCCCCTCCATGCAGATCTCTGATTGCTCTGACCCCCCCCCCCTCCATGCAGATCTCTGATTGCTATGACCCCCCCCCAACTCCATGCAGATCTCTGATTGCTCTGACCCCCCCCCCCTCCATGCAGATCTCTGATTGCTCTGACCCCCCCCCCCTCCATGCAGATCTCTGATTGCTCTGCCCCCCCCCTCCATGCAGATCTCTGATTGCTCTGACCCCCCCCCCCTCCATGCAGATCTCTGATTGCTCTGACCCCCCCCCCTCCATGCAGATCTCTGATTGCTCTGACCCCCCCCCCTCCATGCAGATCTCTGATTGCTCTGACCCCCCCCCCTCCATGCAGATCTCTGATTGCTCTGACCCCCCCCTCCATGCAGATCTCTGATTGCTCTGACCCCCCCCCCCTCCATGCAGATCTCTGATTGCTCTGACCCCCCCCCCTCCATGCAGATCTCTGATTGCTCTGACCCCCCCCCCCCAACTCCATGCAGATCTGATTGCTCTGACCCCCCCCCCCTCTATGCAGATCTCTGATTGCTCTGCCCCCCCCTCCATGCAGATCTCTGATTGCTCTGACCCCCCCCCTCCATGCAGATCTCTGATTGCTCTGACCCCCCCCCTCCATGCAGATCTCTGATTGCTCTGACCCCCCCCCCCCCTCCATGCAGATCTCTGATTGCTCTGACCTCCCTCCCCCTCCATGCAGATCTCTGATTGCTCTGACCCCCCCCCCTCCATGCAGATCTCTGATTGCTCTGACCCCCCCCCCAACTCCATGCAGATCTCTGATTGCTCTGACCCCCCCCCTCTATGCAGATCTCTGATTGCTCTGACCCCCCCCCTCTATGCAGATCTCTGATTGCTCTGACCCCCCCCCTCCATGCAGATCTCTGATTGCTCTGACCCCCCCCCCTCCTCCATGCAGATCTCTGGTTGCTCTGACCCCCCCACCCCCCTCCATGCAGATCTCTGATTGCTCTGACCCCCCCACCCCCCTCCATGCAGATCTCTGATTGCTCTGACCCCCCCCCCCCCCTCCATGCAGATCTCTGATTGCTCTGCCCCCCCACCCCCCTCCATGCAGATCTCTGATTGCTCTGACCCCCCCCCCCCTCCTCCATGCAGATCTCTGATTGCTCTGACCCCCCCCCCCTCCATGCAGATCTCTGATTGCTCTGTCCCCCCCCCTCCATGCAGATCTCTGATTGCTCTGTCCCCCCCCCCCTCCATGCAGATCTCTGATTGCTCTGTCCCCCCCCCCCTCCATGCAGATCTCTGATTGCTCTGCCCCCCCCCCTCCATGCAGATCTCTGATTGCTCTGACCCCCCCCCCTCCATGCAGATCTCTGATTGCTCTGACCCCCCCCCCTCCATGCAGATCTCTGATTGCTCTGACCCCCCCCCCCCTCCATGCAGATCTCTGATTGCTCTGACCCCCCCCCCTCCATGCAGATCTCTGATTGCTCTGACCCCCCCCCCCTCCATGCAGATCTCTGATTGCTCTGACCCCCCCCCCCTCCATGCAGATCTCTGATTGCTCTGACCCCCCCCCCTCCATGCAGATCTCTGATTGCTCTGACCCCCCCCCTCCATGCAGATCTCTGATTGCTCTGACCCCCCCCCCTCCATGCAGATCTCTGATTGCTCTGACCCCCCCCCCCCCTCCATGCAGATCTCTGATTGCTCTGACCCCCCCCCCCTCCATGCAGATCTCTGATTGCTCTGACCCCCCCCCCCCCCAACTCCATGCAGATCTCTGATTGCTCTGACCCCCCCCCCAACTCCATGCAGATCTCTGATTGCTCTGACCCCCCCCCCTCCATGCAGATCTCTGATTGCTCTGCCCCCCCCCCCCTCCATGCAGATCTCTGGTTGCTCTGACCCCCCCTCCATGCAGATCTCTGATTGCTCAGACCCCCCCCCCCCTTCATGCAGATCTCTGATTGCTCTGACACCCCCACCCCCCTCCATGCAGATCTCTGATTGCTCTGCCCCCCCCCCCCTCCATGCAGATCTCTGATTGCTCTGACCCCCCCCTCTATGCAGATCTCTGATTGCTCTGACCCCCCCCCCTCTATGCAGATCTCTGATTGCTCTGACCCCCCCCCTCTATGCAGATCTCTGATTGCTCTGACCCCCCCCCCCAACTCCATGCAGATCTCTGATTGCTCTGACCCCCCCCCCCCTCCATGCAGATCTCTGATTGCTCTGACCCCCCCCTCCATGCAGATCTCTGATTGCTCTGACCCCCCCACCCCCCTCCATGCAGATCTCTGATTGCTCTGACCCCACCCCCTCCATGCAGATCTCTGATTGCTCTGACCCCCCCCTCTATGCAGATCTCTGATTGCTCTGACCCCCCCCCTCTATGCAGATCTCTGATTGCTCTGACCCCCCCCCCCCTCCATGCAGATCTCTGATTGCTCTGACCCCCCCCCCCCCAACTCCATGCAGATCTCTGATTGCTCTGACCCCCCCCCCTCCATGCAGATCTCTGATTGCTCTGACCCCCCCCTCCATGCAGATCTCTGATTGCTCTGACCCCCCCCCCCCAACTCCATGCAGATCTCTGATTGCTCTGACCCCCCCCTCCATGCAGATCTCTGATTGCTCTGACCCCCCCCCCTCCATGCAGATCTCTGATTGCTCTGACCCCCCCACCCCCCTCCATGCAGATCTCTGATTGCTCTGCCCCCCCCCCCTCCATGCAGATCTCTGGTTGCTCTGACCCCCCCTCCATGCAGATCTCTGATTGCTCAGACCCCCCCCTCCATGCAGATCTCTGATTGCTCTGACCCCCCCACCCCCCTCCATGCAGATCTCTGATTGCTCTGACCCCCCCCCCCCCTCTATGCAGATCTCTGATTGCTCTGACCCCCCCCACCCCCCTCCATGCAGATCTCTGATTGCTCTGACACCCCCACCCCCCTCCATGCAGATCTCTGATTGCTCTGCCCCCCCCCTCCATGCAGATCTCTGATTGCTCTGACCCCCCCACCCCCCTCCATGCAGATCTCTGATTGCTCTGACCCCACCCCCTCCATGCAGATCTCTGATTGCTCTGACCCCCCCCTCCATGCAGATCTCTGATTGCTCTGACCCCCCCCCCTCTATGCAGATCTCTGATTGCTCTGACCCCCCCCCCCTCTATGCAGATCTCTGATTGCTGATTGCTCTGACCCCCCCCCCTCCATGCAGATCTCTGATTGCTCTGACCCCCCCCCCAACTCCATGCAGATCTCTGATTGCTCTGACCCCCCCCCCAACTCCATGCAGATCTCTGATTGCTCTGACCCCCCCCCCAACTCCATGCAGATCTCTGATTGCTCTGACCCCCCCCCCTCTATGCAGATCTCTGATTGCTCTGACCCCCCCCCTCTATGCAGATCTCTGATTGCTCTGACCCCCCCCCTCCATGCAGATCTCTGATTGCTCTGACCCCCCCCCCCCTCTATGCAGATCTCTGATTGCTCTGACCCCCCCCCCCTCCATGCAGATCTCTGATTGCTCTGACCCCCCCCCTCCATGCAGATCTCTGATTGCTCTGACCCCCCCCCTCCATGCAGATCTCTGATTGCTCTGACCCCCCCCCCCCCCTCCATGCAGATCTCTGATTGCTCTGCCCCCCCTCCATGCAGATCTCTGATTGCTCTGACCCCCCCACCCCCCTCCATGCAGATCTCTGATTGCTCTGCCCCCCCCTCCATGCAGATCTCTGATTGCTCTGACCCCCCCACCCCCCTCCATGCAGATCTCTGATTGCTCCGACCCCCCCCCCCCCTCCTCCATGCAGATCTCTGATTGCTCTGACCCACCCCCTTTCCATGCAGATCTCTGATTGCTCTGACCCCCCCCCCCTCCTCCATGCAGATCTCTGATTGCTCTGACCCCCCCCCCCTCCTCCATGCAGATCTCTGATTGCTCTGACCCACCCCCTTTCCATGCAGATCTCTGATTGCTCTGACCCCCCCCCCCCTCCTCCATGCAGATCTCTGATTGCTCTGACCCCCCCCCCTCCTCCATGCAGATCTCTGATTGCTCCGACCCCCCCCCCTCCTCCATGCAGATCTCTGATTGCTCTGACCCACCCCCTTTCCATGCAGATCTCTGATTGCTCTGACCCCCCCCCCCTCCTCCATGCAGATCTCTGATTGCTCCGACCCCCCCCCCCTCCTCCATGCAGATCTCTGATTGCTCTGACCCCCCCCCCTTTCCATGCAGATCTCTGATTGCTCTGCCCCCCCCTCCATGCAGATCTCTGATTGCTCCGACCCCCCCCCCCCTCCTCCATGCAGATCTCTGATTGCTCCGACCCCCCCCCCTCCTCTATGCAGATCTCTGATTGCTCTGACCCCCCCCCCTCCATGCAGATCTCTGATTGCTCTGACCCCCCCCCCTCCATGCAGATCTCTGATTGCTCTGACCCCCCCCCCCCTCCATGCAGATCTCTGATTGCTCTGACCCCCCCACCCTTCTATGCAGATCTCTGATTGCTCTGACCCCCCCCCCCAACTCCATGCAGATCTCTGATTGCTCTGACCCCCCCCCCCTCCATGCAGATCTCTGATTGCTCTGCCCCCCCCCCCTCCATGCAGATCTCTGGTTGCTCTGACCCCCCCTCCATGCAGATCTCTGATTGCTCAAACCCCACCCCCCCTCCATGCAGATCTCTGATTGCTCTGACCCCCCCACCCCCCTCCATGCAGATCTCTGATTGCTCTGACCCCCCCCCCCTCTATGCAGATCTCTGATTGCTCTGACCCCCCCCCCCTCCATGCAGATCTCTGATTGCTCTGACACCCCCACCCCCCTCCATGCAGATCTCTGATTGCTCTGCCCCCCCCCTCCATGCAGATCTCTGATTGCTCTGACCCCCCCACCCCCCTCCATGCAGATCTCTGATTGCTCTGACCCCCCCCCCTCCATGCAGATCTCTGATTGCTCTGCCCCCCCCCTCCATGCAGATCTCTGATTGCTCTGCCCCCCCCCCTCCATGCAGATCTCTGATTGCTCTGCCCCCCCCTCCATGCAGATCTCTGATTGCTCTGACCCCCCCCCCCCTCCATGCAGATCTCTGATTGCTCTGACCCCCCCCCAACTCCATGCAGATCTCTGATTGCTCTGACCCCCCCCCCCCCAACTCCATGCAGATCTCTGATTGCTCTGACCCCCCCCCAACTCCATGCAGATCTCTGATTGCTCTGACCCCCCCCCCCCCTCCATGCAGATCTCTGATTGCTCTGACCCCACCCCCTCCATGCAGATCTCTGATTGCTCTGACCCCCCCCCCCCCCCTCCATGCAGATCTCTGATTGCTCTGACCCCCCCCTCCATGCAGATCTCTGATTGCTCTGACCCCCCCCCCCAACTCCATGCAGATCTCTGATTGCTCTGACCCCTCCCCCCCCCGACCTCCATGCAGATCTCTGATTGCTCTGACCCCCCCCCCTCCTCCATGCAGATCTCTGATTGCTCTGACCCCCCCCCGACCTCCATGCAGATCTCTGATTGCTCTGACCCCCCCCCGACCTCCATGCAGATCTCTGATTGCTCTGACCCCCCACCCCTCCATGCAGATCTCTGATTGCTCTGACCCCCCCCCTCCTCCATGCAGATCTCTGATTGCTCTGACCCCCCCCCCTCCTCCATGCAGATCTCTGATTGCTCCAACCCCCCCCCTCCTCCATGCAGATCTGATTGCTCTGACCCCCCCCCCCTTTCCATGCAGATCTCTGATTGCTCTGACCCCCCCCCTCCATGCAGATCTCTGATTGCTCTGTCCCCCCCCCCTCCATGCAGATCTCTGATTGCTCTGACCCCCCCCCCCTCCATGCAGATCTCTGATTGCTCTGCCCCCCCCCCTCCATGCAGATCTCTGATTGCTCTGCCCCCCCCTCCATGCAGATCTCTGATTGCTCTGACCCCCCCCCTCCATGCAGATCTCTGATTGCTCTGACCCCCCCCTCCTCCATGCAGATCTCTGATTGCTCTGCCCCCCCCTCCATGCAGATCTCTGATTGCTCTGACCCCCCCCCTCCATGCAGATCTCTGATTGCTCTGACCCCCCCCCTCCATGCAGATCTCTGATTGCTCTGACCCCCCCCCCCTCCATGCAGATCTCTGATTGCTATGACCCCCCCCCAACTCCATGCAGATCTCTGATTGCTCTGACCCCCCCCCCTCCATGCAGATCTCTGATTGCTCTGACCCCCCCCCCTCCATGCAGATCTCTGATTGCTCTGCCCCCCCCCCTCCATGCAGATCTCTGATTGCTCTGACCCCCCCCCCCTCCATGCAGATCTCTGATTGCTCTGACCCCCCCCCCCTCCATGCAGATCTCTGATTGCTCTGACCCCCCCCCCCCTCCATGCAGATCTCTGATTGCTCTGACCCCCCCCCCCTCCATGCAGATCTCTGATTGCTCTGACCCCCCCCTCCATGCAGATCTCTGATTGCTCTGACCCCCCCCCCCCTCCATGCAGATCTCTGATTGCTCTGACCCCCCCCCCTCCATGCAGATCTCTGATTGCTCTGACCCCCCCCCCCCAACTCCATGCAGATCTCTGATTGCTCTGACCCCCCCCCCCCCTCTATGCAGATCTCTGATTGCTCTGCCCCCCCCTCCATGCAGATCTCTGATTGCTCTGACCCCCCCCCTCCATGCAGATCTCTGATTGCTCTGACCCCCCCCCTCCATGCAGATCTCTGATTGCTCTGACCCCCCCCCCCTCCATGCAGATCTCTGATTGCTCTGACCTCCCTCCCCCTCCATGCAGATCTCTGATTGCTCTGACCCCCCCCCCTCCATGCAGATCTCTGATTGCTCTGACCCCCCCCCCAACTCCATGCAGATCTCTGATTGCTCTGACCCCCCCCCTCTATGCAGATCTCTGATTGCTCTGACCCCCCCCCTCTATGCAGATCTCTGATTGCTCTGACCCCCCCCCTCCATGCAGATCTCTGATTGCTCTGACCCCCCCCCCTCCTCCATGCAGATCTCTGGTTGCTCTGACCCCCCCACCCCCCTCCATGCAGATCTCTGATTGCTCTGACCCCCCCACCCCCCTCCATGCAGATCTCTGATTGCTCTGACCCCCCCCCCCCTCCATGCAGATCTCTGATTGCTCTGCCCCCCCACCCCCCTCCATGCAGATCTCTGATTGCTCTGACCCCCCCCCCCCTCCTCCATGCAGATCTCTGATTGCTCTGACCCCCCCCCCTCCATGCAGATCTCTGATTGCTCTGTCCCCCCCCCTCCATGCAGATCTCTGATTGCTCTGTCCCCCCCCCCCCTCCATGCAGATCTCTGATTGCTCTGTCCCCCCCCCCCTCCATGCAGATCTCTGATTGCTCTGCCCCCCCCCCTCCATGCAGATCTCTGATTGCTCTGACCCCCCCCCCTCCATGCAGATCTCTGATTGCTCTGACCCCCCCCCCTCCATGCAGATCTCTGATTGCTCTGACCCCCCCCCCCTCCATGCAGATCTCTGATTGCTCTGACCCCCCCCCCTCCATGCAGATCTCTGATTGCTCTGACCCCCCCCCCCTCCATGCAGATCTCTGATTGCTCTGACCCCCCCCCCTCCATGCAGATCTCTGATTGCTCTGACCCCCCCCCCTCCATGCAGATCTCTGATTGCTCTGACCCCCCCCCTCCATGCAGATCTCTGATTGCTCTGACCCCCCCCCCTCCATGCAGATCTCTGATTGCTCTGACCCCCCCCCCCTCCATGCAGATCTCTGATTGCTCTGACCCCCCCCCCCCTCCATGCAGATCTCTGATTGCTCTGACCCCCCCCCCCCAACTCCATGCAGATCTCTGATTGCTCTGACCCCCCCCCCAACTCCATGCAGATCTCTGATTGCTCTGACCCCCCCCCCTCCATGCAGATCTCTGATTGCTCTGCCCCCCCCCCCCTCCATGCAGATCTCTGGTTGCTCTGACCCCCCCTCCATGCAGATCTCTGATTGCTCAGACCCCCCCCCCCCTTCATGCAGATCTCTGATTGCTCTGACACCCCCACCCCCCTCCATGCAGATCTCTGATTGCTCTGCCCCCCCCCCCTCCATGCAGATCTCTGATTGCTCTGACCCCCCCCTCTATGCAGATCTCTGATTGCTCTGACCCCCCCCCCTCTATGCAGATCTCTGATTGCTCTGACCCCCCCCCTCTATGCAGATCTCTGATTGCTCTGACCCCCCCCCCAACTCCATGCAGATCTCTGATTGCTCTGACCCCCCCCCCTCCATGCAGATCTCTGATTGCTCTGACCCCCCCCTCCATGCAGATCTCTGATTGCTCTGACCCCCCCACCCCCCTCCATGCAGATCTCTGATTGCTCTGACCCCACCCCCTCCATGCAGATCTCTGATTGCTCTGACCCCCCCCTCTATGCAGATCTCTGATTGCTCTGACCCCCCCCCTCTATGCAGATCTCTGATTGCTCTGACCCCCCCCCCCTCCATGCAGATCTCTGATTGCTCTGACCCCCCCCCCCCAACTCCATGCAGATCTCTGATTGCTCTGACCCCCCCCCCTCCATGCAGATCTCTGATTGCTCTGACCCCCCCCTCCATGCAGATCTCTGATTGCTCTGACCCCCCCCCCCCAACTCCATGCAGATCTCTGATTGCTCTGACCCCCCCCTCCATGCAGATCTCTGATTGCTCTGACCCCCCCCCTCCATGCAGATCTCTGATTGCTCTGACCCCCCCACCCCCCTCCATGCAGATCTCTGATTGCTCTGCCCCCCCCCCTCCATGCAGATCTCTGGTTGCTCTGACCCCCCCTCCATGCAGATCTCTGATTGCTCAGACCCCCCCCTCCATGCAGATCTCTGATTGCTCTGACCCCCCCACCCCCCTCCATGCAGATCTCTGATTGCTCTGACCCCCCCCCCCCCCTCTATGCAGATCTCTGATTGCTCTGACCCCCCCCACCCCCCTCCATGCAGATCTCTGATTGCTCTGACACCCCCACCCCCCTCCATGCAGATCTCTGATTGCTCTGCCCCCCCCCTCCATGCAGATCTCTGATTGCTCTGACCCCCCCACCCCCCTCCATGCAGATCTCTGATTGCTCTGACCCCACCCCCTCCATGCAGATCTCTGATTGCTCTGACCCCCCCCTCCATGCAGATCTCTGATTGCTCTGACCCCCCCCCCTCTATGCAGATCTCTGATTGCTCTGACCCCCCCCCCCTCTATGCAGATCTCTGATTGCTGATTGCTCTGACCCCCCCCCCTCCATGCAGATCTCTGATTGCTCTGACCCCCCCCCCAACTCCATGCAGATCTCTGATTGCTCTGACCCCCCCCCCAACTCCATGCAGATCTCTGATTGCTCTGACCCCCCCCCCAACTCCATGCAGATCTCTGATTGCTCTGACCCCCCCCCTCTATGCAGATCTCTGATTGCTCTGACCCCCCCCCTCTATGCAGATCTCTGATTGCTCTGACCCCCCCCCTCCATGCAGATCTCTGATTGCTCTGACCCCCCCCCCCCCTCTATGCAGATCTCTGATTGCTCTGACCCCCCCCCCCTCCATGCAGATCTCTGATTGCTCTGACCCCCCCCCTCCATGCAGATCTCTGATTGCTCTGACCCCCCCCCTCCATGCAGATCTCTGATTGCTCTGACCCCCCCCCCCCCCTCCATGCAGATCTCTGATTGCTCTGCCCCCCCCTCCATGCAGATCTCTGATTGCTCTGACCCCCCCACCCCCCTCCATGCAGATCTCTGATTGCTCCGACCCCCCCCCCCCCTCCTCCATGCAGATCTCTGATTGCTCTGACCCACCCCCTTTCCATGCAGATCTCTGATTGCTCTGACCCCCCCCCCCTCCTCCATGCAGATCTCTGATTGCTCTGACCCCCCCCCCCTCCTCCATGCAGATCTCTGATTGCTCTGACCCACCCCCTTTCCATGCAGATCTCTGATTGCTCTGACCCCCCCCCCCCTCCTCCATGCAGATCTCTGATTGCTCTGACCCCCCCCCCTCCTCCATGCAGATCTCTGATTGCTCCGACCCCCCCCCCTCCTCCATGCAGATCTCTGATTGCTCTGACCCACCCCCTTTCCATGCAGATCTCTGATTGCTCTGACCCCCCCCCCCTCCTCCATGCAGATCTCTGATTGCTCCGACCCCCCCCCCCTCCTCCATGCAGATCTCTGATTGCTCTGACCCCCCCCCCTTTCCATGCAGATCTCTGATTGCTCTGCCCCCCCCTCCATGCAGATCTCTGATTGCTCCGACCCCCCCCCCCCTCCTCCATGCAGATCTCTGATTGCTCCGACCCCCCCCCCCTCCTCTATGCAGATCTCTGATTGCTCTGACCCCCCCCCCTCCATGCAGATCTCTGATTGCTCTGACCCCCCCCCCTCCATGCAGATCTCTGATTGCTCTGACCCCCCCCCCCCCTCCATGCAGATCTCTGATTGCTCTGACCCCCCCACCCTTCTATGCAGATCTCTGATTGCTCTGACCCCCCCCCCCCAACTCCATGCAGATCTCTGATTGCTCTGACCCCCCCCCCCTCCATGCAGATCTCTGATTGCTCTGCCCCCCCCCCCCTCCATGCAGATCTCTGGTTGCTCTGACCCCCCCTCCATGCAGATCTCTGATTGCTCAAACCCCCCCCCCCCTCCATGCAGATCTCTGGTTGCTCTGACCCCCCCTCCATGCAGATCTCTGATTGCTCTGACCCCCCCACCCCCCTCCATGCAGATCTCTGATTGCTCTGACCCCCCCCCCCCTCTATGCAGATCTCTGATTGCTCTGACCCCCCCCCCCTCCATGCAGATCTCTGATTGCTCTGACACCCCCACCCCCCTCCATGCAGATCTCTGATTGCTCTGCCCCCCCCCTCCATGCAGATCTCTGATTGCTCTGACCCCCCCACCCCCCTCCATGCAGATCTCTGATTGCTCTGACCCCCCCCCCTCCATGCAGATCTCTGATTGCTCTGCCCCCCCCCTCCATGCAGATCTCTGATTGCTCTGCCCCCCCCCCCTCCATGCAGATCTCTGATTGCTCTGCCCCCCCCTCCATGCAGATCTCTGATTGCTCTGACCCCCCCCCCCCCTCCATGCAGATCTCTGATTGCTCTGACCCCCCCCCAACTCCATGCAGATCTCTGATTGCTCTGACCCCCCCCCCCCCAACTCCATGCAGATCTCTGATTGCTCTGACCCCCCCCCAACTCCATGCAGATCTCTGATTGCTCTGACCCCCCCCCCCCTCCATGCAGATCTCTGATTGCTCTGACCCCACCCCCTCCATGCAGATCTCTGATTGCTCTGACCCCCCCCCCCCCCCTCCATGCAGATCTCTGATTGCTCTGACCCCCCCCTCCATGCAGATCTCTGATTGCTCTGACCCCCCCCCTCTATGCAGATCTCTGATTGCTCTGACCCCCCCCCTCCATGCAGATCTCTGATTGCTCTGACCCCCCCCCCCAACTCCATGCAGATCTCTGATTGCTCTGACCCCTCCCCCCCCCGACCTCCATGCAGATCTCTGATTGCTCTGACCCCCCCCCCTCCTCCATGCAGATCTCTGATTGCTCTGACCCCCCCCCGACCTCCATGCAGATCTCTGATTGCTCTGACCCCCCCCCGACCTCCATGCAGATCTCTGATTGCTCTGACCCCCCACCCCTCCATGCAGATCTCTGATTGCTCTGACCCCCCCCCTCCTCCATGCAGATCTCTGATTGCTCTGACCCCCCCCCCTCCTCCATGCAGATCTCTGATTGCTCCAACCCCCCCCCCTCCTCCATGCAGATCTGATTGCTCTGACCCCCCCCCCTTTCCATGCAGATCTCTGATTGCTCTGACCCCCCCCCTCCATGCAGATCTCTGATTGCTCTGACCCCCCCCCCCTCCATGCAGATCTCTGATTGCTCTGACCCCCCCCCCCCTCCATGCAGATCTCTGATGGCTCTGACCCCCCCCCCCCTCCATGCAGATCTCTGATTGCTCTGACCCCCCCCCCCCCCCTCCATGCAGATCTCTGATTGCTCTGTCCCCCCCCCCCTCCATGCAGATCTCTGATTGCTCTGACCCCCCCCCTCCATGCAGATCTCTGATTGCTCTGTCCCCCCCCCCTCCATGCAGATCTCTGATTGCTCTGACCCCCTCCTCCATGCAGATCTCTGATTGCTCTGACCCCCCCCTCCATGTCTCCCTCAGATGCTGTTATCGGAGAAGGTCGGTCAGTTGATGGATTGGGCCAGTAAGAGGCCGGTCATCCGGATGAATGGCGATAAATTCCGAAGACTCATCAAAGCTCCGCCCAGAAATTATTCAGTCGTTGTCATGTTCACAGCTCTGCAATCCCACCGACAGTGTGTGGTGTGCAAGTAAGGAGACCCCCCCCATTATGTCTGTCCCCCCTTCCGTCATGTCTCCTCCCCCCCCTTGTCCCCTGGGGGTATATATTCCTGGGGTGTGGGGTCAGTGCTGGGGGTATATATTTCTGGGGTGCGGGGTCTATGCTGGGGGTATATATTCCTGGGGTGCGGGGTCAGTGCTGGGGGTATATATTCCTGGGGTGCGGGGTCAGTGCTGGGGGTATATATTTCTGGGGTGCGGGGTCAGTGCTGGGGGTATATATTCCTGGGGTGCGGGGTCTATGCTGGGGGTATATATTCCTGGGGTGCGGGGTCAGTGCTGGGGGTATATATTCCTGGGGTGCGGGGTCAGTGCTGGGGGTATATATTCCTGGGGTGCGGGGTCTATGCTGGGGGTATATATTTCTGGGGTGCGGGGTCTATGCTGGGGGTATATATTCCTGGGGTGCGGGGTCAGTGCTGGGGGTATATATTCCTGGGGTGCGGGGTCAGTGCTGGGGGTATATATTTCTGGGGTGCGGGGTCAGTGCTGGGGGTATATATTTCTGGGGTGCGGGGTCAGTGCTGGGGGTATATATTCCTGGGGTGCGGGGTCAGTGCTGGGGGTATATATTCCTGGGGTGCGGGGTCAGTGCTGGGGGTATATATTCCTGGGGTGCGGGGTCTATGCTGGGGGTATATATTTCTGGGGTGCGGGGTCTATGCTGGGGGTATATATTTCTGGGGTGCGGGGTCTATGCTGGGGGTATATATTTCTGGAGTGCGGGGTCAGTGCTGGGGGTATATATTCCTGGGGTGCGGGGTCAGTGCTGGGGGTATGTATTCCTGGGGTGCGGGGTCAGTGCTGGGGGTATGTATTTCTGGGGTGCGGGGTCAGTGCTGGGGGTATATATTCCTGGGGTGCGGGGTCAGTGCTGGGGGTATATATTCCTGGGGTGCGGGGTCAGTGCTGGGGGTATATATTCCTGGGGTGCGGGGTCAGTGCTGGGGGTATATATTCCTGGGGTGCGGGGTCAGTGCTGGGGGTATATATTCCTGGGGTGTGGGGTCTATGCTGGGGGTATATATTTCTGGAGTGCGGGGTCAGTGCTGGGGTATATATTCCTGGGGTGCGGGGTCAGTGCTGGGGGTATATATTCCTGGGGTGCGGGGTCTATGCTGGGGGTATATATTCCTGGGGTGCGGGGTCTATGCTGGGGGTATATATTCCTGGGGTGCGGGGTCAGTGCTGGGGGTATATATTTCTGGGGTGCGGGGTCAGTGCTGGGGGTATATATTCCTGGGGTGCGGGGTCAGTGCTGGGGGTATATATTCCTGGGGTGCGGGGTCAGTGCTGGGGGTATATATTCCTGGGGTGTGGGGTCTATGCTGGGGGTATATATTTCTGGAGTGCGGGGTCAGTGCTGGGGTATATATTCCTGGGGTGCGGGGTCAGTGCTGGGGGTATATATTCCTGGGGTGCGGGGTCTATGCTGGGGGTATATATTCCTGGGGTGCGGGGTCTATGCTGGGGGTATATATTCCTGGGGTGCGGGGTCAGTGCTGGGGGTATATATTTCTGGGGTGCGGGGTCAGTGCTGGGGGTATATATTCCTGGGGTGCGGGGTCTATGCTGGGGGTATATATTCCTGGGGTGCGGGGTCAGTGCTGGGGGTATATATTCCTGGGGTGCGCGGTCTCCTCTCTGGCCATGTATGGGGAATCCTGTGCCGGGATCGGTCGGTCTCCATAGATCTGACTCTCCGTCTCTCAGATTTCTCTCTCTGCTCCATTAGACAAGCTGATGAAGAATATCAGATTCTGGCCAATTCCTGGCGCTACTCCAGCGCCTTCACCAACAGAATATTCTTCGCAATGGTGGACTTTGATGAAGGATCCGATGTTTTCCAAATGGTAAATCCCCTCCTCTTCTCTCCCTCCGATCCCCCCTCCTCTTCTTCTCTCCCTCCGATCCCCCCTTCTCTTCTCTCCCTCCCTCCGATCCCCCTTCTCTTCTCTCCCTCCCTCCGATCTCCCTTCTCTTCTCTCCCTCCCTCCCGATCCCCCTTCTCTTCTCTCCCTCCCTCCGATCCCCCTTCTCTTCTCTCCCTCCCTCCGATCCCCCTTCTCTTCTCTCCCTCCCTCCGATCTCCCTTCTCTTCTCTCCCTCCCTCCCGATCCCCCTTCTCTTCTCTCCCTCCCTCCGATCCCCCTTCTCTTCTCTCCCTCCCTCCGATCTCCCTTCTCTTCTCTCCCTCCCTCCGATCCCCCTTCTCTTCTCTCCCTCCCTCCGATCTCCCTTCTCTTCTCTCCCTCCCTCCGATCCCCCTTCTCTCCCTCCCTCCGATCCCCCTTCTCTCCCTCCCTCCGATCCCCCTTCTCTCCCTCCCTCCGATCCCCCTTCTCTCCCTCCCTCCGATCCCCCTTCTCTTCTCTCCCTCCCTCCGATCCCCCTTCTCTTCTTCCCTCCCTCCGATTCCCCCCTTCTCTTTTCTCTCCCTCCCTCCGATTCCCCCCTTCTCTTCTCTCCCTCCCTCCGATCCCCCCTTCTCTTCTTCCCTCCCTCCGATCCCCCTTCTCTTCTCTCCCTCCCGATCCCCCCTTTTCTTCTTCCCTCCCTCCGATCCCCCTTCTCTTCTCTCCCTCCCTCCGATCCCCCCTTCTCTTCTCTCCCTCCCTCCGATCCCCCCCTTCTCTTCTTCCCTCCCTCCGATCCCCCCTTCTCTTTTCTCCCTCCCTCCGATCCCCCCCTTCTCTTCTCTCCCTCCCTCCGATCCCCCCTTCTCTTCTTCCCTCCCTCCCTCCGATCCCCCCTTCTCTTCTTCCCTCCCTCCCTCCGATCCCCCCTTCTCTTCTTCCCTCCCTCCCTCCCTCCGATCCCCCCTTCTCTTCTCTCCCTCCCTCCGATCCCCCTTCTCTTCTTCCCTCCCTCCCTCCCTCCCTCCCTCCCTCCCTCCGATCCCCCTTCTCTTCTCTCCCTCCCTCCGATCCCCCTTCTCTTCTTCCCTCCCTCCCTCCCTCCGATCCCCCCTTCTCTTCTTCCCTCCCTCCCTCCGATCCCCCTTCTCTTCTTCCCTCCCTCCCTCCGATCCCCCTTCTCTTCTCTTCTTCCCTCCCTCCGATCCCCCTTCTCTTCTTCCCTCCCTCCGATCCCCCTTCTCTTCTTCCCTCCCTCCGATCCCCCCTTCTCTTCTTCCCTCCCTCCGATCCCCCCTTCTCTACTCCCTTCCCTCCGATCCCCCTTCTCTACTCCCTTCCCTCCGATCCCCCTTCTCTACTCCCTTCCCTCCGATCCCCCTTCTCTTCTTCCCTCCCTTCCCTCCGATCCCCCTTCTCTTCTTCCCTCCCTCCGATCCCCCCTTCTCTTATACATATAGTTACATAGTTACATAGTAGGTGAGGTTGAATAAAGACAATAGTCCATCCAGTTCAACCTGTGTAGGTGTGTGTGACTGTAATCATCTAACATAGCCCTCAATCTCCTGATCCTTGAGATGTAAGTCTAAGAGTCTTTTGAAAGTCACCATACTACCCGCAGAAACCACCTCTTGTGGTAGACAATTCCACAATCTTGTAGCCCTAACAGTAAAGAACCCCCCACGTTGCCTGAGGTTAAAACGCTTCTCCTCTAATCGCATTGTATGTCCTCGAGTCCTCATGCAATCCCTTCGAATGAACAGCTTTTCTTCTAAGCTGAGATCCCCATTAAGATATTTATAAATTGCTATCATGTCCCCTCTCAGACGTCTCTTCTCCAGGGAAAATAAATCGAGCGATTGCAGCCGCTCTTCATAGGTAAGGTCCTCCAATCCCCTAATTAGTTTAGTTGGCCTTCTCTGGACTCTCTCCAGCTCCAACACATCCCTCCTGAGGACTGGCGACCAGAACTGGACGGAATACTCCAGATGCGGTCGGACCAGAGATTTATAAAGTGGAAGGATTATAGTCTTATCTCTGGAATACATCCCTTTCTTTATGCATGCTAATATTCTGCTGGCTTTGGAAGCTGCCGCTTGACATTGCATGCTGTTGCCTAATCTATCATCAACCAAGACTCCCAGATCTTTCTCCATTTTTGACTCCCCCAAGGGTTCCCCTCCTAACGTGTATTGTGCTTTTATGTTTTTGGTCCCCAAGTGCAAAACCTTACACTTCTCCACATTAAACCTCATTTGCCATGTCGTTGCCCACTCCGTAATTTTGTCCAGGTCATTCTGTAGGATATCTGCTTCATGCTGTGCAGTTATTGCCCTGCCCAATTTTGTGTCATCTGCAAAAACTGATAACGAACTCCTGATCCCGTCCTCAATGCTGTTTATGAATAAATTGAACAAGGTTGGTCCCAGGACTGAGCCCTGGGGCACCCAGCTTACTACCTCAGACCACTTCTTCCCTCCCTCCCTCCCTCCGATCCCCCTTCTCTTCTCTCCCTCCCTCCGATCCCCCTTCTCTTCTCTCCCTCCCTCCGATCCCCCCTTCTCTTCTCTCCCTCCCTCCGATCCCCTCTTCTCTTCTTCCCTCCCTCCCTCCGATCCCCTCTTCTCTTCTTCCCTCCCTCCCTCCGATCCCCCTTCTCTTCTTCCCTCCCTCCGATCTCCCTTTCTCTTCTTCCCTCCCTCCGATCCCCCTTCTCTTCTTCCCTCCCTCCGATCCCCCCTTCTCTTCTTCCCTCCCTCCGATCCCCCCTTCTCTTCTCTCCCTCCCTCCGATCCCCCCTTCTCTTCTCTCCCTCCCTCCGATCCCCCCTTCTCTTCTCTCCCTCCCTCCGATCCCCCCTTCTCTTCTCTCCCTCCCTCCGATCCCCCCTTCTCTTCTCTCCCTCCCTCCCTCCGATCCCCCTTCTCTTCTTCCCTCCCTCCGATCCCCCTTCTCTTCTTCCCTCCCTCCCTCCCTCCGATCCCCCTTCTCTTCTTCCCTCCCTCCCTCCGATCCCCCTTCTCTTCTTCCCTCCCTCCCTCCGATCCCCCTTCTCTACTTCCCTCCCTTCCCTCCGACCCCCCTTCTCTTCTTCCCTCCCTCCCTCCGATCCCCCTTCTCTTCTTCCCTCCCTCCCTCCGATCCCCCTTCTCTTCTTCCCTCCCTCCCTCCGATCCCCCCTTCTCTACTCCCTTCCCTCCCTCGACCTGCAATAAGTCTATAGTTGCCTTTGGGATTTGAGGGGTATCTGTTGGTGGAATGGGGTGCCCATGGAATGTAGCGTTTTGTCTGTGCCTGTATACATGTGATGTGTATATATGTGTATGTGATGTGTGTGTATACATGTGATGTGTGTGTGTGTATACATGTGATGTGTATATATGTGTATGTGATGTGTGTGTATACATGTGATGTGTGTGTGTGTATACATGTGATGTGTATACATGTGATGTGTATATATGTGATGTGATGTGTGTGTATGTGATGTGTATATATGTGATGTGTGTGTATATATGTGTATGTGATCTGTCCAATGAGGATGCTGATTGCTGTCTGATCCTCGGCCCCAGAAATCTCTCCATGAGATGTGACCATAGAATGAATATTCACCATCGTTCCTCCTGACGTTTTCCCTCTCTCTCCGTCTTCTTCCCAATAGCTAAACATGAACTCTGCACCGACCTTCATTCATTTCCCCCCTAAAGGGAAACCTAAAAGGGGGGACACGTATGAGCTGCAGGTCCGAGGATTTGCTGCAGAACAGATCGCTCGATGGATCGCAGACCGCTCCGATGTCAATGTGAGTTTTCGCTGCAGGACATTTTTTATTATTTCTGTTACCAAAAATGCGTTTTGTTCAGAAGATCCATTTCTAACATTGCCAACAGATTTCATATTTCTGGTTTTCAGCCGGCTCTTCAGATAAAAGACATGAATGAGTCAGAGGAGAGCTACCCTTCCCCCTCTCCTGATAGCGGAGAGTCAGGCCTAGTGCTGGACATGAATGAGTCAGAGGAGAGCTACCCTTCCCCCTCTCCTGATAGCGGAGAGTCAGGCCTAGTGCTGGACATGAATGAGTCCGAGGAGAGCTACCCTTCCCCCTCTCCTGATAGCGGAGAGTCAGGCCTAGTGCTGGACATGAATGAGTCATAGGAAAGCTACCCTTCCCCCTCTCCTGATAGCGGAGAGTCAGGCCTAGTGCTGGACATGAATGAGTCAGAGGAGAGCTACCCTTCCCCCTCTCCTGATAGCGGAGAGTCAGGCCTAGTGCTGGACATGAATGAGTCATAGGAGAGCTACCCTTCCCCCTCTCCTGATATCGGAGAGTCAGGCCTAGTGCTGGACATGAATGAGTCCGAGGAGAGCTACCCTTCCCCCACTCCTGATAGCGGAGAGTCAGGCCTAGTGCTGGACATGAATGAGTCCGAGGAGAGCTACCCTTCCCCCTCTCCTGATAGCGGAGAGTCAGGCCTAGTGCTGGACATGAATGAGTCAGAGGAGAGCTACCCTTCCCCCTCTCCTGATAGTGGAGAGTCAGGCCTAGTGCTGGACATGAATAAGTCCGAGGAGAGCTACCCTTCCCCCTCTCCTGATAGCGGAGAGTCAGGCCTAGTGCTGGACATGAATGAGTCATAGGAGAGCTACCCTTCCCCCTCTCCTGATAGCGGAGAGTCAGGCCTAGTGCTGGACATGAATGAGTCATAGGAGAGCTACCCTTCCCCCTCTCCTGATAGCGGAGAGTCAGGCCTAGTGCTGGACATGAATGAGTCCGAGGAGAGCTACCCTTCCCCCTCTCCTGATAGCGGAGAGTCAGGCCTAGTGCTGGACATGAATGAGTCATAGGAGAGCTACCCTTCCCCCTCTCCTGATAGCGGAGAGTCAGGCCTAGTGCTGGACATGAATGAGTCAGAGGAGAGCTACCCTTCCCCCTCTCCTGATAGTGGAGAGTCAGGCCTAGTGCTGGACATGAATAAGTCCGAGGAGAGCTACCCTTCCCCCTCTCCTGATAGCGGAGAGTCAGGCCTAGTGCTGGACATGAATGAGTCATAGGAGAGCTACCCTTCCCCCTCTCCTGATAGCGGAGAGTCAGGCCTAGTGCTGGACATGAATGAGTCATAGGAGAGCTACCCTTCCCCCTCTCCTGATAGCGGAGAGTCAGGCCTAGTGCTGGACATGAATGAGTCCGAGGAGAGCTACCCTTCCCCCTCTCCTGATAGTGGAGAGTCAGGCCTAGTGCTGGACATGAATGAGTCCGAGGAGAGCTACCCTTCCCCCTCTCCTGATAGCGGAGAGTCAGGCCTAGTGCTGGACATGAATGAGTCAGAGGAGAGCTACCCTTCCCCCTCTCCTGATAGTGGAGAGTCAGGCCTAGTGCTGGACATGAATAAGTCCGAGGAGAGCTACCCTTCCCCCTCTCCTGATAGCGGAGAGTCAGGCCTAGTGCTGGACATGAATGAGTCAGAGGAGAGCTACCCTTCCCCCTCTCCTGATAGCGGAGAGTCAGGCCTAGTGCTGGACATGAATGAGTCCGAGGAGAGCTACCCTTCCCCCTCTCCTGATAGCGGAGAGTCAGGCCTAGTGCTGGACATGAATGAGTCATAGGAGAGCTACCCTTCCCCCTCTCCTGATAGCGGAGAGTCAGGCCTAGTGCTGGACATGAATGAGTCCGAGGAGAGCTACCCTTCCCCCTCTCCTGATAGCGGAGAGTCAGGCCTAGTGCTGGACATGAATGAGTCAGAGGAGAGCTACCCTTCCCCCTCTCCTGATAGCGGAGAGTCAGGCCTAGTGCTGGACATGAATGAGTCCGAGGAGAGCTACCCTTCCCCCTCTCCTGATAGCGGAGAGTCAGGCCTAGTGCTGGACATGAATGAGTCATAGGAGAGCTACCCTTCCCCCTCTCCTGATAGCGGAGAGTCAGGCCTAGTGCTGGACATGAATGAGTCAGAGGAGAGCTACCCTTCCCCCTCTCCTGATAGTGGAGAGTCAGGCCTAGTGCTGGACATGAATAAGTCCGAGGAGAGCTACCCTTCCCCCTCTCCTGATAGCGGAGAGTCAGGCCTAGTGCTGGACATGAATGAGTCATAGGAGAGCTACCCTTCCCCCTCTCCTGATAGCGGAGAGTCAGGCCTAGTGCTGGACATGAATGAGTCATAGGAGAGCTACCCTTCCCCCTCTCCTGATAGCGGAGAGTCAGGCCTAGTGCTGGACATGAATGAGTCCGAGGAGAGCTACCCTTCCCCCTCTCCTGATAGCGGAGAGTCAGGCCTAGTGCTGGACATGAATGAGTCATAGGAGAGCTACCCTTCCCCCTCTCCTGATAGCGGAGAGTCAGGCCTAGTGCTGGACATGAATGAGTCCGAGGAGAGCTACCCTTCCCCCTCTCCTGATAGTGGAGAGTCAGGCCTAGTGCTGGACATGAATGAGTCCGAGGAGAGCTACCCTTCCCCCTCTCCTGATAACGGAGAGTCAGGCCTAGTGCTGGACATGAATGAGTCCGAGGAGAGCTACCCTTCCCCCCTCTCCTGATAGTGGAGAGTCAGGCCTAGTGCTGGACATGAATAAGTCCGAGGAGAGCTACCCTTCCCCCTCTCCTGATAGCGGAGAGTCAGGCCTAGTGCTGGACATGAATGAGTCATAGGAGAGCTACCCTTCCCCCTCTCCTGATAGCGGAGAGTCAGGCCTAGTGCTGGACATGAATGAGTCCGAGGAGAGCTACCCTTCCCCCTCTCCTGATAGCGGAGAGTCAGGCCTAGTGCTGGACATGAATGAGTCAGAGGAGAGCTACCCTTCCCCCTCTCCTGATAGCGGAGAGTCAGGCCTAGTGCTGGACATGAATGAGTCAGAGGAGAGCTACCCTTCCCCCTCTCCTGATAGCGGAGAGTCAGGCCTAGTGCTGGACATGAATGAGTCATAGGAGAGCTACCCTTCCCCCTCTCCTGATATCGGAGAGTCAGGCCTAGTGCTGGACATGAATGAGTCAGAGGAGAGCTACCCTTCCCCCTCTCCTGATAGCGGAGAGTCAGGCCTAGTGCTGGACATGAATGAGTCCGAGGAGAGCTACCCTTCCCCCTCTCCTGATAGCGGAGAGTCAGGCCTAGTGCTGGACATGAATGAGTCCGAGGAGAGCTACCCTTCCCCCTCTCCTGATAGCGGAGAGTCAGGCCTAGTGCTGGACATGAATGAGTCATAGGAGAGCTACCCTTCCCCCTCTCCTGATAGCGGAGAGTCAGGCCTAGTGCTGGACATGAATGAGTCATAGGAGAGCTACCCTTCCCCCTCTCCTGATAGCGGAGAGTCAGGCCTAGTGCTGGACATGAATGAGTCAGAGGAGAGCTACCCTTCCCCCTCTCCTGATATCGGAGAGTCAGGCCTAGTGCTGGACATGAATGAGTCATAGGAGAGCTACCCTTCCCCCCTCTCCTGATATCGGAGAGTCAGGCCTAGTGCTGGACATGAATGAGTCAGAGGAGAGCTACCCTTCCCCCTCTCCTGATAGCGGAGAGTCAGGCCTAGTGCTGGACATGAATGAGTCATAGGAGAGCTACCCTTCCCCCTCTCCTGATATCGGAGAGTCAGGCCTAGTGCTGGACATGAATGAGTCATAGGAGAGCTACCCTTCCCCCTCTCCTGATAGCGGAGAGTCAGGCCTAGTGCTGGACATGAATGAGTCATAGGAGAGCTACCCTTCCCCCTCTCCTGATAGTGGAGAGTCAGGCCTAGTGCTGGACATGAATGAGTCAGAGGAGAGCTACCCTGCCCCCTCTCCTGATAGTGGAGAGTCAGGCCTAGTGCTGGACATGAATGAGTCAGAGGAGAGCTACCCTTCCCCCCTCTCCTGATAGCGGAGAGTCAGGCCTAGTGCTGGACATGAATGAGTCAGAGGAGAGCTACCCTTCCCCCTCTCCTGATAGCGGAGAGTCAGGCCTAGTGCTGGACATGAATGAGTCCGAGGAGAGCTACCCTTCCCCCTCTCCTGATAGTGGAGAGTCAGGCCTAGTGCTGGACATGAATGAGTCATAGGAGAGCTACCCTTCCCCCTCTCCTGATAGTGGAGAGTCAGGCCTAGTGCTGGACATGAATGAGTCAGAGGAGAGCTACCCTTCCCCCTCTCCTGATAGTGGAGAGTCAGGCCTAGTGCTGGACATGAATGAGTCATAGGAGAGCTACCCTTCCCCCTCTCCTGATAGCGGAGAGTCAGGCCTAGTGCTGGACATGAATGAGTCATAGGAGAGCTACCCTTCCCCCTCTCCTGATAGTGGAGAGTCAGGCCTAGTGCTGGACATGAATGAGTCAGAGGAGAGCTACCCTTCCCCCTCTCCTGATAGTGGAGAGTCAGGCCTAGTGCTGGACATGAATGAGTCTGAGGAGAGCTACCCTTCCCCCTCTCCTGATAGTGGAGAGTCAGGCCTAGTGCTGGACATGAATGAGTCAGAGGAGAGCTACCCTTCCCCCTCTCCTGATAGCGGAGAGTCAGGCCTAGTGCTGGACATGAATGAGTCATAGGAGAGCTACCCTTCCCCCTCTCCTGATAGCGGAGAGTCAGGCCTAGTGCTGGACATGAATGAGTCCGAGGAGAGCTACCCTTCCCCCTCTCCTGATAGCGGAGAGTCAGGTCTAGTGCTGGACATGAATGAGTCATAGGAGAGCTACCCTTCCCCCTCTCCTGATAGTGGAGAGTCAGGTCTAGTGCTGGACATGAATGAGTCATAGGAGAGCTACCCTTCCCCCTCTCCTGATAGCGGAGAGTCAGGCCTAGTGCTGGACATGAATGAGTCATAGGAGAGCTACCCTTCCCCCTCTCCTGATATCGGAGAGTCAGGCCTAGTGCTGGACATGAATGAGTCCGAGGAGAGCTACCCTTCCCCCTCTCCTGATAGTAGAGAGTCAGGCCTAGTGCTGGACATGAATGAGTCATAGGAGAGCTACCCTTCCCCCTCTCCTGATATCGGAGAGTCAGGCCTAGTGCTGGACATGAATGAGTCATAGGAGAGCTACCCTTCCCCCTCTCCTGATAGCGGAGAGTCAGGCCTAGTGCTGGACATGAATGAGTCCGAGGAGAGCTACCCTTCCCCCTCTCCTGATAGTGGAGAGTCAGGCCTAGTGCTGGACATGAATGAGTCATAGGAGAGCTACCCTTCCCCCTCTCCTGATAGTGGAGAGTCTGGCCTAGTGCTGGGCTTGCTTGTTGGAAAGCCCGGCATGCTTTTGGTTTTGTGTCCTCTTCCAGTTACAAGGCTTCGCTCCTTTTTCCATTTTCCCATTCTTCTTCTATTTTATTTTGTCTTCCACAGATCCGTGTAATAAGACCTCCGAATTATGCTGGGCCGCTGATGCTGGGCTTGCTGTTGGCTGTGATTGGTGGATTGGTGTATTTACGGAGAAGTAACCTCGACTTCCTCTATAACAAGACTGGATGGGCCTTGGCTGCTTTGGTATCTTACTTTATATATAATATCTCAGTGTTTGTAGTTTGCCTGCAATTCAACCAGAATGCGACTTTTTACTGCCTAACTAAACTTTCCATGCAGCAGGGATAATATAAAGGGCAATTATCTGACCCTCCAAGGAGCTCCTCCCCGCCCTGATCCTGGGGGGGGGGGCTCTCCTCCCTGCCCTGACCCTGGGGGGGGGGGGCTCTCCTCCCTGCCCTGACCCTGGGGGGGGGGGGCTCTCCTCCCTGCCCTGACCCTGGGGGGGGGGGGGCTCTCCTCCCTGCCCTGACCCTGGGGGGGGGGCTCTCCTCCCTGCCCTGACCCTGGGGGGGGCTCTCCTCCCTGCCCTGACCCTGGGGGGGGGCTCTCCTCCCTGCCCTGACCCTGGGGGGGGGCTCTCCTCCCTGCCCTGACCCTGGGGGGGGGGGGCTCTCCTCCCTGCCCTGACCCTGGGGGGGGGGGGCTCTCCTCCCTGCCCTGACCCTGGGGGGGGGAGCTCTCCTCCCTGCCCTGACCCTGGGGGGGGGGGGCTCTCCTCCCTGCCCTGACCCTGGGGGGGGGAGCTCTCCTCCCTGCCCTGACCCTGGGGGGGGGCTCTCCTCCCCGTCCTGACCCAGGGGGGGGGGCTCTCCTCCCCGTCCTGACCCAGGGGGGGGGGGGGCTCTCCTCCCCGCCCTGACCCTGGGGGCATAGATTTGGCTCCAATAGTTGAGAATCTTATTTGTGATTTGCAGGCCTTTTGTGGCCGCCTTAGCTTTAAGAGACATACATACAATTGGTTCGGACTGTTTTCAGTCTCGGACAATTCGTTATTATTTTCCCCACAGTGGTTCGTCTATTACTCCTGACACCACAAATCTAGAACCATCCATAGAACATTGTCCATACATACTATCCATTCCTGTCACCGTGTAATGCTTGGAGGGGGTGTAGCCGTCCCTGGAGCGGGATCTATCAGGCAGTATAGTCCATGTTTGTCTGAACCTCCATAGCAGAATATTGGGGTTTTCTGTACCTCCTGATGGTCTGTGTAGAAGGTGTTTTGATCCAAAGAAGACATCTTAATGACGCCACTTTTATTTTGGGTGATGCAGATTTCTTCACCCCGTCACAATTCTTCTTTACTTAGAATGGACAATTCATGGTGAACACAATGAATGTAATGTCTTCCCATCCCCCTCTGTGTTTTCTTCCTCTCAGTGTTTTGTGTTGGCGATGACTTCTGGACAAATGTGGAATCACATCCGGGGACCGCCGTATGCGCACAAGAACCCCCATAACGGCCAAGTGGTAAATACGTCTTCTCTTCTATTCCATCATGGTATGAGCGGCTATAAACCCCAATGTGTGAGAGGGTCACCTACAGATCTGTGACTAAACATCCCAAAGACTATGTGCTCCCCCATAACCGACAATACATCTCATACTAAGCTGGGGGGCCATCCACAACGGGCACAGCATGTCCCATGTTCTGATGGATTAGTGGTAGGGAAGGAAGCCCATGTCCCATGTTCTGATGGATTAGTGGTAGGGAAGGAAGTCCATGTCCCATGTTCTGATGGATTAGTGGTAGGGAAGGAAGCCCATGTCCCATGTTCTGATGGATTAGTGGTAGGGAAGGAAGTCCATGTCCCATGTTCTGATGGATTAGTAGAAGGGAAGGAAGTCCATGTCCCATGTTCTGATGGATTAGTGGTAGGGAAGGAAGCCCATGCCCCATGTTCTGATGGATTAGTAGTAGGGAAGGAAGTCCACGTCCCATGTTCTGATGGATTAGTGGTAGGGAAGGAAGTCCATGTCCCATGTTCTGATGGATTAGTAGTAGGGAAGGAAGCCCATGTCCCATGTTCTGATGGATTAGTAGTAGGGAAGGAAGCCCATGTCCCATGTTCTGATGGATTAGTGGTAGGGAAGGAAGTCCATGTCCCATGTTCTGATGGATTAGTAGGAGGGAAGGAAGTCCATGTCCCATGTTCTGATGGATTAGTAGTAGGGAAGGAAGCCCATGTCCCATGTTCTGATGGATTAGTGGTAGGGAAGGAAGCCCATGTCCCATGTTCTGATGGATTAGTGGTAGGGAAGGAAGTCCATGTCCCATGTTCTGATGGATTAGTGGTAGGGAAGGAAGTCCATGTCCCATGTTCTGATGGATTAGTGGTAGGGAAGGAAGTCCATGTCCCATGTTCTGATGGATTAGTAGTAGGGAAGGAAGCCCATGTCCCATGTTCTGATTGATTAGTGGTAGGGAAGGAAGCCCATGTCCCATGTTCTGATGGATTAGTGGTAGGGAAGGAAGTCCATGTCCCATGTTCTGATGGATTAGTAGTAGGGAAGGAAGCCCATGTCCTATGTTCTGATGGATTAGTGGTAGGGAAGGAAGCCCATGTCCCATGTTCTGATGGATTAGTAGAAGGGAAGGAAGTCCATGTCCCATGTTCTGATGGATTAGTAGTAGGGAAGGAAGCCCATGTCCCATGTCCTGATGGATTAGTAGTAGGGAAGGAAGCCCATGTCCCATGTTCTGATGGATTAGTAATAGGGAAGGAAGCCCATGTCCCATGTTCTGATGGATTAGTGGTAGGGAAGGAAGCCCATGTCCCATGTTCTGATGGATTAGTAGTAGGGAAGGAAGCCCATGTCCCATGTTCTGATGGATTAGTAGAAGGGAAGGATGTCCATGTCCCATGTTCTGATGGATTAGTGGTAGGGAAGGAAGCCCATGTCCCATGTTCTGATGGATTAGTAGGAGGGAAGGAAGTCCATGTCCCATGTTCTGATGGATTAGTAGTAGGGAAGGAAGTCCATGTCCCATGTCCTGATGGATTAGTGGTAGGGAAGGAAGCCCATGTCCCATGTTCTGATGGATTAGTGGTAGGGAAGGAAGTCCATGTCCCATGTTCTGATGGATTAGTAGTAGGGAAGGAAGTCCATGTCCCATGTCCTGATGGATTAGTGGTAGGGAAGGAAGTCCATGTCCCATGTTCTGATGGATTAGTAGTAGGGAAGGAAGTCCATGTCCCATGTTCTGATGGATTAGTAGGAGGGAAGGAAGCCCATGTCCCATGTTCTGATGGATTAGTAGTAGGGAAGGAAGTCCATGTCCCATGTTCTGATGGATTAGTAGTAGGGAAGGAAGTCCATGTCCCATGTCCTGATGGATTAGTGGTAGGGAAGGAAGTTCATGTCCCATGTTCTGATGGATTAGTAGGAGGGAAGGAAGCCCATGTCCCATGTTCTGATGGATTAGTAGTAGGGAAGGAAGTCCATGTCCCATGTTCTGATGGATTAGTGGTAGGGAAGGAAGTCCATGTCCCATGTTCTGATGGATTAGTAGTAGGGAAGGAAGCCCATGTCCCATGTTCTGATGGATTAGTAGTAGGGAAGGAAGCCCATGTCCCATGTTCTGATGGATTAGTGGTAGGGAAGGAAGTCCATGTCCCATGTTCTGATGGATTAGTGGTAGGGAAGGAAGCCCATGTCCCATGTTCTGATGGATTAGTGGTAGGGAAGGAAGTCCATGTCCCATGTTCTGATGGATTAGTAGTAGGGAAGGAAGCCCATGTCCCATGTTCTGATGGATTAGTAGTAGGGAAGGAAGCCCATGTCCCATGTTCTGATGGATTAGTGGTAGGGAAGGAAGTCCATGTCCCATGTTCTGATGGATTAGTAGAAGGGAAGGAAGTCCATGTCCCATGTTCTGATGGATTAGTGGTAGGGAAGGAAGTCCATGTCCCATGTTCTGATGGATTAGTAGGAGGGAAGGAAGTCCATGTCCCATGTTCTGATGGATTAGTAGGAGGGAAGGAAGTCCATGTCCCATGTTCTGATGGATTAGTAGTAGGGAAGGAAGCCCATGCCCCATGTTCTGATGGATTAGTAGTAGGGAAGGAAGTCCATGTCCCATGTTCTGATGGATTAGTAGTAGGGAAGGAAGTCCATGTCCCATGTTCTGATGGATTAGTAGTAGGGAAGGAAGTCCATGTCCCATGTTCTGATGGATTAGTAGGAGGGAAGGAAGTCCAGGTCCCATGTTCTGATGGATTAGTAGGAGGGAAGGAAGCCCATGTCCCATGTTCTGATGGATTAGTGGTAGGGAAGGAAGCCCATGTCCCATGTTCTGATGGATTAGTGGTAGGGAAGGAAGTCCATGTCCCATGTTCTGATGGATTAGTGGTAGGGAAGGAAGTCCATGTCCCATGTTCTGATGGATTAGTGGTAGGGAAGGAAGCCCATGTCCCATGTTCTGATGGATTAGTAGTAGGGAAGGAAGTCCATGTCCCATGTTCTGATGGATTAGTAGTAGGGAAGGAAGTCCATGTCCCATGTTCTGATGGATTAGTGGTAGGAAAGGAAGCCCATGTCCCATGTTCTGATGGATTAGTGGTAGGGAAGGAAGTCCATGTCCCATGTTCTGATGGATTAGTGGTAGGAAAGGAAGCCCATGTCCCATGTTCTGATGGATTAGTGGTAGGGAAGGAAGTCCATGTCCCATGTTCTGATGGATTAGTAGTAGGGAAGGAAGCCCATGCCCCATGTTCTGATGGATTAGTAGTAGGGAAGGAAGTCCATGTCCCATGTTCTGATGGATTAGTAGTAGGGAAGGAAGTCCATGTCCCATGTTCTGATGGATTAGTAGTAGGGAAGGAAGTCCATGTCCCATGTTCTGATGGATTAGTAGTAGGGAAGGAAGTCCATGTCCCATGTTCTGATGGATTAGTGGTAGGGAAGGAAGTCCATGTCCCATGTTCTGATGGATTAGTAGTAGGGAAGGAAGCCCATGTCCCATGTTCTGATGGATTAGTAGTAGGGAAGGAAGCCCATGTCCCATGTTCTGATGGATTAGTGGTAGGGAAGGAAGTCCATGTCCCATGTTCTGATGGATTAGTAGGAGGGAAGGAAGTCCATGTCCCATGTTCTGATGGATTAGTAGTAGGGAAGGAAGCCCATGTCCCATGTTCTGATGGATTAGTGGTAGGGAAGGAAGTCCATGTCCCATGTTCTGATGGATTAGTAGTAGGGAAGGAAGTCCATGTCCCATGTTCTGATGGATTAGTGGTAGGGAAGGAAGTCCATGTCCCATGTTCTGATGGATTAGTGGTAGGGAAGGAAGCCCATGTCCCATGTTCTGATGGATTAGTAGTAGGGAAGGAAGTCTATGTCCCATGTCCTGATGGATTAGTAGTAGGGAAGGAAGCCCATGTCCCATGTTCTGATGGATTAGTGGTAGGGAAGGAAGCCCATGTCCCATGTTCTGATGGATTAGTGGTAGGGAAGGAAGCCCATGCCCCATGTTCTGATGGATTAGTAGTAGGGAAGGAAGTCCACGTCCCATGTTCTGATGGATTAGTGGTAGGGAAGGAAGTCCATGTCCCATGTTCTGATGGATTAGTAGTAGGGAAGGAAGCCCATGTCCCATGTTCTGATGGATTAGTAGTAGGGAAGGAAGCCCATGTCCCATGTTCTGATGGATTAGTGGTAGGGAAGGAAGTCCATGTCCCATGTTCTGATGGATTAGTAGGAGGGAAGGAAGTCCATGTCCCATGTTCTGATGGATTAGTAGTAGGGAAGGAAGCCCATGTCCCATGTTCTGATGGATTAGTGGTAGGGAAGGAAGCCCATGTCCCATGTTCTGATGGATTAGTGGTAGGGAAGGAAGTCCATGTCCCATGTTCTGATGGATTAGTGGTAGGGAAGGAAGTCCATGTCCCATGTTCTGATGGATTAGTGGTAGGGAAGGAAGTCCATGTCCCATGTTCTGATGGATTAGTAGTAGGGAAGGAAGCCCATGTCCCATGTTCTGATTGATTAGTGGTAGGGAAGGAAGCCCATGTCCCATGTTCTGATGGATTAGTGGTAGGGAAGGAAGTCCATGTCCCATGTTCTGATGGATTAGTAGTAGGGAAGGAAGCCCATGTCCTATGTTCTGATGGATTAGTGGTAGGGAAGGAAGCCCATGTCCCATGTTCTGATGGATTAGTAGAAGGGAAGGAAGTCCATGTCCCATGTTCTGATGGATTAGTAGTAGGGAAGGAAGCCCATGTCCCATGTCCTGATGGATTAGTAGTAGGGAAGGAAGCCCATGTCCCATGTTCTGATGGATTAGTAATAGGGAAGGAAGCCCATGTCCCATGTTCTGATGGATTAGTGGTAGGGAAGGAAGCCCATGTCCCATGTTCTGATGGATTAGTAGTAGGGAAGGAAGCCCATGTCCCATGTTCTGATGGATTAGTAGAAGGGAAGGATGTCCATGTCCCATGTTCTGATGGATTAGTGGTAGGGAAGGAAGCCCATGTCCCATGTTCTGATGGATTAGTAGGAGGGAAGGAAGTCCATGTCCCATGTTCTGATGGATTAGTAGTAGGGAAGGAAGTCCATGTCCCATGTCCTGATGGATTAGTGGTAGGGAAGGAAGCCCATGTCCCATGTTCTGATGGATTAGTGGTAGGGAAGGAAGTCCATGTCCCATGTTCTGATGGATTAGTAGTAGGGAAGGAAGTCCATGTCCCATGTCCTGATGGATTAGTGGTAGGGAAGGAAGTCCATGTCCCATGTTCTGATGGATTAGTAGTAGGGAAGGAAGTCCATGTCCCATGTTCTGATGGATTAGTAGGAGGGAAGGAAGCCCATGTCCCATGTTCTGATGGATTAGTAGTAGGGAAGGAAGTCCATGTCCCATGTTCTGATGGATTAGTAGTAGGGAAGGAAGTCCATGTCCCATGTCCTGATGGATTAGTGGTAGGGAAGGAAGTTCATGTCCCATGTTCTGATGGATTAGTAGGAGGGAAGGAAGCCCATGTCCCATGTTCTGATGGATTAGTAGTAGGGAAGGAAGTCCATGTCCCATGTTCTGATGGATTAGTGGTAGGGAAGGAAGTCCATGTCCCATGTTCTGATGGATTAGTAGTAGGGAAGGAAGCCCATGTCCCATGTTCTGATGGATTAGTAGTAGGGAAGGAAGCCCATGTCCCATGTTCTGATGGATTAGTGGTAGGGAAGGAAGTCCATGTCCCATGTTCTGATGGATTAGTGGTAGGGAAGGAAGCCCATGTCCCATGTTCTGATGGATTAGTGGTAGGGAAGGAAGTCCATGTCCCATGTTCTGATGGATTAGTAGTAGGGAAGGAAGCCCATGTCCCATGTTCTGATGGATTAGTAGTAGGGAAGGAAGCCCATGTCCCATGTTCTGATGGATTAGTGGTAGGGAAGGAAGTCCATGTCCCATGTTCTGATGGATTAGTAGAAGGGAAGGAAGTCCATGTCCCATGTTCTGATGGATTAGTGGTAGGGAAGGAAGTCCATGTCCCATGTTCTGATGGATTAGTAGGAGGGAAGGAAGTCCATGTCCCATGTTCTGATGGATTAGTAGGAGGGAAGGAAGTCCATGTCCCATGTTCTGATGGATTAGTAGTAGGGAAGGAAGCCCATGCCCCATGTTCTGATGGATTAGTAGTAGGGAAGGAAGTCCATGTCCCATGTTCTGATGGATTAGTAGTAGGGAAGGAAGTCCATGTCCCATGTTCTGATGGATTAGTAGTAGGGAAGGAAGTCCATGTCCCATGTTCTGATGGATTAGTAGGAGGGAAGGAAGTCCAGGTCCCATGTTCTGATGGATTAGTAGGAGGGAAGGAAGCCCATGTCCCATGTTCTGATGGATTAGTGGTAGGGAAGGAAGCCCATGTCCCATGTTCTGATGGATTAGTGGTAGGGAAGGAAGTCCATGTCCCATGTTCTGATGGATTAGTGGTAGGGAAGGAAGTCCATGTCCCATGTTCTGATGGATTAGTAGTAGGGAAGGAAGCCCATGTCCCATGTTCTGATGGATTAGTAGTAGGGAAGGAAGTCCATGTCCCATGTTCTGATGGATTAGTAGTAGGGAAGGAAGTCCATGTCCCATGTTCTGATGGATTAGTAGTAGGGAAGGAAGCCCATGTCCCATGTTCTGATTGATTAGTGGTAGGGAAGGAAGCCCATGTCCCATGTTCTGATGGATTAGTGGTAGGGAAGGAAGTCCATGTCCCATGTTCTGATGGATTAGTAGTAGGGAAGGAAGCCCATGTCCTATGTTCTGATGGATTAGTGGTAGGGAAGGAAGCCCATGTCCCATGTTCTGATGGATTAGTAGAAGGGAAGGAAGTCCATGTCCCATGTTCTGATGGATTAGTAGTAGGGAAGGAAGCCCATGTCCCATGTCCTGATGGATTAGTAGTAGGGAAGGAAGCCCATGTCCCATGTTCTGATGGATTAGTAATAGGGAAGGAAGCCCATGTCCCATGTTCTGATGGATTAGTGGTAGGGAAGGAAGCCCATGTCCCATGTTCTGATGGATTAGTAGTAGGGAAGGAAGCCCATGTCCCATGTTCTGATGGATTAGTAGAAGGGAAGGATGTCCATGTCCCATGTTCTGATGGATTAGTGGTAGGGAAGGAAGCCCATGTCCCATGTTCTGATGGATTAGTAGGAGGGAAGGAAGTCCATGTCCCATGTTCTGATGGATTAGTAGTAGGGAAGGAAGTCCATGTCCCATGTCCTGATGGATTAGTGGTAGGGAAGGAAGCCCATGTCCCATGTTCTGATGGATTAGTGGTAGGGAAGGAAGTCCATGTCCCATGTTCTGATGGATTAGTAGTAGGGAAGGAAGTCCATGTCCCATGTCCTGATGGATTAGTGGTAGGGAAGGAAGTCCATGTCCCATGTTCTGATGGATTAGTAGTAGGGAAGGAAGTCCATGTCCCATGTTCTGATGGATTAGTAGGAGGGAAGGAAGCCCATGTCCCATGTTCTGATGGATTAGTAGTAGGGAAGGAAGTCCATGTCCCATGTTCTGATGGATTAGTAGTAGGGAAGGAAGTCCATGTCCCATGTCCTGATGGATTAGTGGTAGGGAAGGAAGTTCATGTCCCATGTTCTGATGGATTAGTAGGAGGGAAGGAAGCCCATGTCCCATGTTCTGATGGATTAGTAGTAGGGAAGGAAGTCCATGTCCCATGTTCTGATGGATTAGTGGTAGGGAAGGAAGTCCATGTCCCATGTTCTGATGGATTAGTAGTAGGGAAGGAAGCCCATGTCCCATGTTCTGATGGATTAGTAGTAGGGAAGGAAGCCCATGTCCCATGTTCTGATGGATTAGTGGTAGGGAAGGAAGTCCATGTCCCATGTTCTGATGGATTAGTGGTAGGGAAGGAAGCCCATGTCCCATGTTCTGATGGATTAGTGGTAGGGAAGGAAGTCCATGTCCCATGTTCTGATGGATTAGTAGTAGGGAAGGAAGCCCATGTCCCATGTTCTGATGGATTAGTAGTAGGGAAGGAAGCCCATGTCCCATGTTCTGATGGATTAGTGGTAGGGAAGGAAGTCCATGTCCCATGTTCTGATGGATTAGTAGAAGGGAAGGAAGTCCATGTCCCATGTTCTGATGGATTAGTGGTAGGGAAGGAAGTCCATGTCCCATGTTCTGATGGATTAGTAGGAGGGAAGGAAGTCCATGTCCCATGTTCTGATGGATTAGTAGGAGGGAAGGAAGTCCATGTCCCATGTTCTGATGGATTAGTAGTAGGGAAGGAAGCCCATGCCCCATGTTCTGATGGATTAGTAGTAGGGAAGGAAGTCCATGTCCCATGTTCTGATGGATTAGTAGTAGGGAAGGAAGTCCATGTCCCATGTTCTGATGGATTAGTAGTAGGGAAGGAAGTCCATGTCCCATGTTCTGATGGATTAGTAGGAGGGAAGGAAGTCCAGGTCCCATGTTCTGATGGATTAGTAGGAGGGAAGGAAGCCCATGTCCCATGTTCTGATGGATTAGTGGTAGGGAAGGAAGCCCATGTCCCATGTTCTGATGGATTAGTGGTAGGGAAGGAAGTCCATGTCCCATGTTCTGATGGATTAGTGGTAGGGAAGGAAGTCCATGTCCCATGTTCTGATGGATTAGTAGTAGGGAAGGAAGCCCATGTCCCATGTTCTGATGGATTAGTAGTAGGGAAGGAAGTCCATGTCCCATGTTCTGATGGATTAGTAGTAGGGAAGGAAGTCCATGTCCCATGTTCTGATGGATTAGTGGTAGGAAAGGAAGCCCATGTCCCATGTTCTGATGGATTAGTGGTAGGGAAGGAAGTCCATGTCCCATGTTCTGATGGATTAGTGGTAGGAAAGGAAGCCCATGTCCCATGTTCTGATGGATTAGTGGTAGGGAAGGAAGTCCATGTCCCATGTTCTGATGGATTAGTAGTAGGGAAGGAAGCCCATGCCCCATGTTCTGATGGATTAGTAGTAGGGAAGGAAGTCCATGTCCCATGTTCTGATGGATTAGTAGTAGGGAAGGAAGTCCATGTCCCATGTTCTGATGGATTAGTAGTAGGGAAGGAAGTCCATGTCCCATGTTCTGATGGATTAGTAGTAGGGAAGGAAGTCCATGTCCCATGTTCTGATGGATTAGTGGTAGGGAAGGAAGTCCATGTCCCATGTTCTGATGGATTAGTAGTAGGGAAGGAAGCCCATGTCCCATGTTCTGATGGATTAGTAGTAGGGAAGGAAGCCCATGTCCCATGTTCTGATGGATTAGTGGTAGGGAAGGAAGTCCATGTCCCATGTTCTGATGGATTAGTAGGAGGGAAGGAAGTCCATGTCCCATGTTCTGATGGATTAGTAGTAGGGAAGGAAGCCCATGTCCCATGTTCTGATGGATTAGTGGTAGGGAAGGAAGTCCATGTCCCATGTTCTGATGGATTAGTAGTAGGGAAGGAAGTCCATGTCCCATGTTCTGATGGATTAGTGGTAGGGAAGGAAGTCCATGTCCCATGTTCTGATGGATTAGTGGTAGGGAAGGAAGCCCATGTCCCATGTTCTGATGGATTAGTAGTAGGGAAGGAAGTCTATGTCCCATGTCCTGATGGATTAGTAGTAGGGAAGGAAGCCCATGTCCCATGTTCTGATGGATTAGTGGTAGGGAAGGAAGTCCATGTCCCATGTTCTGATGGATTAGTAGTAGGGAAGGAAGTCCATGTCCCATGTTCTGATGGATTAGTAGTAGGGAAGGAAGTCCATGTCCCATGTTCTGATGGATTAGTAGTAGGGAAGGAAGTCCATGTCCCATGTTCTGATGGATTAGTAGTAGGGAAGGAAGCCCATGCCCCATGTTCTGATGGATTAGTAGTAGGGAAGGAAGCCCATGTCCCATGTTCTGATGGATTAGTAGGAGGGAAGGAAGTCCATGTCCCATGTCCTGATGGATTAGTGGTAGGGAAGGAAGTCCATGTCCCATGTTCTGATGGATTAGTGGTAGGGAAGGAAGTCCATGTCCCATGTTCTGATGGATCAGTGGTAGGGAAGGAAGTCCATGTCCCATGTCCTGATGGATTAGTGGTAGGGAAGGAAGCCCATGTCCCATGTTCTGATGGATTAGTGGTAGGGAAGGAAGTCCATGTCCCATGTTCTGATGGATTAGTAGTAGGGAAGGAAGTCCATGTCCCATGTTCTGATGGATTAGTGGTAGGGAAGGAAGTCCATGCCCCATGTTCTGATGGATTAGTGGTAGGGAAGGAAGCCCATGTCCCATGTTCTGATGGATTAGTGGTAGGGAAGGAAGCCCATGTCCCATGTTCTGATGGATTAGTGGTAGGGAAGGAAGTCCATGTCCCATGTTCTGATGGATTAGTAGAAGGGAAGGAAGTCCATGTCCCATGTTCTGATGGATTAGTAGTAGGGAAGGAAGTCCATGTCCCATGTTCTGATGGATTAGTAGTAGGGAAGGAAGCCCATGTCCCATGTTCTGATGGATTAGTGGTAGGGAAGGAAGTCCATGTCCCATGTTCTGATGGATTAGTAGAAGGGAAGGAAGTCCATGTCCCATGTTCTGATGGATTAGTAGAAGGGAAGGAAGTCCATGTCCCATGTTCTGATGGATTAGTAGGAGGGAAGGAAGCCCATGTCCCATGTTCTGATGGATTAGTAGGAGGGAAGGAAGCCCATGTCCCATGTTCTGATGGATTAGTAGGAGGGAAGGAAGCCCATGTCCCATGTTCTGATGGATTAGTAGGAGGGAAGGAAGTCCATGTCCCATGTTCTGATGGATTGGTAGTAGGGAAGGAAGTCCATGTCTCATGTTCTGATGGATTAGTGGTAGGGAAGGAAGTCCATGTCCCATGTTCTGATGGATTAGTGGTAGGGAAGGAAGTTCATGTCCCATGTTCTGATGGATTAGTGGTAGGGAAGGAAGTCCATGTCCCATGTTCTGATGGATTAGTGGTAGGGAAGGAAGCCCATGTCCCATGTTCTGATGGATTAGTAGGAGGGAAGGAAGTCCATGTCCCATGTTCTGATGGATTAGTGGTAGGGAAGGAAGTCCATGTCCCATGTTCTGATGGATTAGTAGTAGGGAAGGAAGTCCATGTCCCATGTTCTGATGGATTAGTAGTAGGGAAGGAAGTCCATGTCCCATGTTCTGATGGATTAGTAGTAGGGAAGGAAGTCTATGTCCCATGTTCTGATGGATTAGTAGTAGGGAAGGAAGCCCATGCCCCATGTTCTGATGGATTAGTAGTAGGGAAGGAAGCCCATGTCCCATGTTCTGATGGATTAGTAGGAGGGAAGGAAGTCCATGTCCCATGTCCTGATGGATTAGTGGTAGGGAAGGAAGTCCATGTCCCATGTTCTGATGGATTAGTGGTAGGGAAGGAAGTCCATGTCCCATGTTCTGATGGATTAGTGGTAGGGAAGGAAGCCCATGTCCCATGTTCTGATGGATTAGTGGTAGGGAAGGAAGTCCATGTCCCATGTTCTGATGGATTAGTGGTAGGGAAGGAAGTCCATGTCCCATGTTCTGATGGATTAGTGGTAGGGAAGGAAGTCCATGCCCCATGTTCTGATGGATTAGTGGTAGGGAAGGAAGCCCATGTCCCATGTTCTGATGGATTAGTAGAAGGGAAGGAAGTCCATGTCCCATGTTCTGATGGATTAGTGGTAGGGAAGGAAGTCCATGTCCCATGTTCTGATGGATTAGTGGTAGGGAAGGAAGTCCATGTCCCATGTTCTGATGGATTAGTGGTAGGGAAGGAAGCCCATGTCCCATGTTCTGATGGATTAGTGGTAGGGAAGGAAGTCCATGTCCCATGTTCTGATGGATTAGTGGTAGGGAAGGAAGTCCATGTCCCATGTTCTGATGGATTAGTGGTAGGGAAGGAAGCCCATGTCCCATGTTCTGATGGATTAGTGGTAGGGAAGGAAGCCCATGTCCCATGTTCTGATGGATTAGTGGTAGGGAAGGAAGTCCATGTCCCATGTTCTGATGGATTAGTAGAAGGGAAGGAAGTCCATGTCCCATGTTCTGATGGATTAGTAGTAGGGAAGGAAGTCCATGTCCCATGTTCTGATGGATTAGTAGTAGGGAAGGAAGCCCATGTCCCATGTTCTGATGGATTAGTGGTAGGGAAGGAAGTCCATGTCCCATGTTCTGATGGATTAGTAGAAGGGAAGGAAGTCCATGTCCCATGTTCTGATGGATTAGTAGTAGGGAAGGAAGTCCATGTCCCATGTTCTGATGGATTAGTAGTAGGGAAGGAAGCCCATGTCCCATGTTCTGATGGATTAGTGGTAGGGAAGGAAGTCCATGTCCCATGTTCTGATGGATTAGTAGAAGGGAAGGAAGTCCATGTCCCATGTTCTGATGGATTAGTAGAAGGGAAGGAAGTCCATGTCCCATGTTCTGATGGATTAGTAGGAGGGAAGGAAGCCCATGTCCCATGTTCTGATGGATTAGTAGGAGGGAAGGAAGTCCATGTCCCATGTTCTGATGGATTGGTAGTAGGGAAGGAAGTCCATGTCTCATGTTCTGATGGATTAGTGGTAGGGAAGGAAGTCCATGTCCCATGTTCTGATGAATTAGTGGTGGGAAGGAAGTCCATGTCCCATGTTCTGATGAATTAGTGGTAGGGAAGGAAGTCTATGTCCCATGTTCTGATGAATTAGTGGTGGGAAGGTACATTTCATACAGGTTTGTGTGAGCGGCCAGTGAAGTGCAGCCCTAAGAATACATAGGGTAATGTATATTTCTCTTTCGTTCATTGATGTGCACAGCTCCTGATATTTTTTTTTTTTTTAAATTAGGAAAATGTTTTAATGTTTAAAACCCGTAATGTAACAATACAAAATAATACATTCACAGTACACTGGCAATTCCCCCCCCCCCCCTTTTTTTTTTTTTTTGGGTTGCTTTGGGGGCGTAGAAGTCATACAAATATTGGTGTCTATATACAGTCAAACCATTACATGTATATCAGAAATTATACTATTGTTGTTCAGCTCCTGATATTTCTAGCCATTGGGTTATACTGCTTCCTACAGGAGGAGGACACTAGATGGAGAAAGTCTGGCTACGCCTATGGGCAGTCCCGGGGGTTGGTATAGGTTCCTGGTTGCATAGGTATTAGTCCCGGGGGGGTATACTCTCTCTCCCTCTCTCTGCTCTAGGTACTCATTTTTTTCTGCCTAGTCAGGATTAACGACCTCCTTCCTTGCTGGGATCTTCTGGTCAGGCAAATTTTTTTTTCTGTTAGATGGATTTTGTTTCCTCCTGGGGTTTTCCTGTGAGATCTACAAACAACTGCTGTCTCGGAAGGTGGGAATGAAGACATTGTGTTGACTGGTGGCGTTATCCTTTCCTTCACCTTACTTGGTGGTTCTTTGTCCCTGTCCGTCGTTCCTTCCAAAGGTTGTCTCTGATTTCCATTTGAATGAAGACATTGTGTTGCCTTCCCTGTGTCCCAGGCCTAAACACCTGAAGGAAATTGCCTTGGTTGTGGTTCGGGCGAATAGTGTGTAGCTGGCAGCTATGGAGTCTTTTAGGAAATCAGACTCTCTATTTGTGCTATTGGATTGGGTCTCAGACGGGGATTGTCCTCCTCTTCCTCTGCGACCATTCCCAGATGGATCAGACAGATGGGGATTCCGGCCTATTCCATCAGGGGTCAGGTTCCTCCTTTCCCTATGAAGTCACCCTCTACTAGGGCGCTCAGTGCCTCCTGGGCCTTCCATCATCAGGCGTCAGTGACGCCGGTTTGCAAGGCGGCCACCTGGTCGTCGGTGCACACTTTCACAAAGTTATATAAAGTGGATGTGTTGGAATCTGCGGATGCTTCCTTTTGGCCGCAAGGGTTTTCAGGCTGCTGTTTAGAGGGCCTGATCCTCTTTGAGGGTGTATGGTTTTTCAGGTGGGCTCCAGTTGTTTTGGTTGAGCTTCTGTCGCCTGGTTGGCTACTGTTTTTTGCCTTGGGGATTTTTTGCTGTTCCCACCCCCCATGTTTAACACTGCTTTGAGACGGCCCAATGGTTATGAAGATCAGGAGCTGTGTCCATCAATGAACGAAATAGGAAATGGGATTTTTTTTTTTTTTAAATTGTAATAGAAACATACATGGGCAAAGGCAAGACTCAACATTACAGTCCAAGGGGCGGTGCCCCCATGTACAGAACAATGTAGCAACAACGGCAATTAGAAAAAAACAGTACAAGGCTCTGAAGATTGCATGGAGAAAATGGGATTTTTGACTTACTGTAAAATCCATTTCTCTGATGTTCATTGGTGGACACAGCTCCCGCCCCTCTATGGAGTTATAATTCTTCTGACACTGCTTGTAACTAAACTGAGTGAGTGCCTATAGCAGAGAGGGGGAGCATACCTCCTGGGACCGCCCATAGGCGTAGCCAGACATTTTTTTTTTTCTGCCTTGTGTCATACTCCTGTAGGGGGCAGTATAACCCAATGGTTAAGATCAGGTACAAGAAAAGGGCAATTTGGGACTTTATGTGAGAACTGGCGAGCACTGCTCAGTGTCTCCATCCCTGTGAATAGTCAATTGAAAAGCAAGATGGGATAAATGAAGGTTTGTGAAAAACAGCCGGTCCCTAGTTTGAAATACTTACCCACCAGTCTGCTAACAAACCAAAATAAACCTGTCTAACAATATAAGTTAAAAGCAGGAGTTTAGTTAACACATATTTGCAAATGCATGCGGAAGCTGCAAGGCCAACAACAAGGCATCCTGCGTTACTTGCAGAACCTAACACTAAATAACACTGCTCAATCTGAGTGTCCAAGTGTCTTCACAAAGGGAAGTACATGCTTGCTAATAGGTGGATCGTTAAGATCAGGAGCTGTGTCCCTCAATGAACTTTAGGGAAATGGATTTTACAGTAAGTCAAAAATCCTTTTATCTATGGCTTGATAACTATCTGATATACTGCCTGGGGATATATTCTTGTAGGGACCCCCCCCCCCCCCCAGGAATCATTATAAACGCTTTTTTCTCTTTTTGTGTTCCCTGCAGAGTTACATACATGGAAGCAGCCAAGCCCAGTTTGTGGCAGAAACGCACATTGTCTTGCTGTTTAGTATCTTTTTTATGGTTGAAGCTCAGGAGACAGATGAGCGACATGACAAATCCGACTTGCATGCCTGAGTGTCATTCCAATCTTCCTGGAGCTTGGTGTGAAATAATGTATGGAGCCAGATATCCGCTTCATACACATCGGAGATTACGCACACATCCGTTATATTCTTATACATTGGATTAGAAGTGTACTGAATCATTCGTGAGAGCTGCCCCATCCACACCTTCCTTTATATGGTCAGATTTGTGTTCTTCCTCCCCCTTCAGATGATGGAGGTCAGGGGTCTCCAGCAGGAAGGGTCCTGGTAATCTTCCATCTCACAAAGACATTGGAGGAAATTGTGCTCTTCCAGCCTTGTGGTAACAGTTTGGTGAATACCTTTGTCTGCTCCAGCCTGGCTGTGTCCCCCCTGTGTAGAAAGCCAGCTCCATAAAGACCTGGTGTGACCCGTTTGGTGTGGAGGAACTCCAGTGTCCTGTACAGAGCCCTGACCTTATCCTTACTTCTGGAAGATCTTTGGTATAAGCTCTGCTCATTCAACTTCAGTACCTGCCCCCCTTTAAACCTATGGAACACCTTTTAGGATGAGGCCTTCCCCAAGGTGTTCAGTAGGTTTGAGGTCATGGAGGAATGTGAGTGTCCTGCACAGAGCCCTGACCTCATCCCTACTGATCACCTTTGGGATGATTAGGTACCCCGATTGTGGCCAAGGGTTGTTTTATTGGTGCCCAACGTGGGGCCCAAACATGTGAGTCAGGTCTTCTTATCCAACATCAGTACCTGACCTCACAAATGGCCACAAATTTCCCACAGAGCCCCCCCCCCTTCAAAAAACAACCTTTGGAAAGCCTTCCAAGAAAAGTGGAGGATGTTATAGCCCCGAGGGGGGGGGCAACTCCCTATTAAAGACCAGGGTTTTAGGATGGGGTGTCCAACTCAAGACTCCAATGTCCTGTACAGAGCGCTGACCTTATTCCTACTGATCACCTTTGGGATGATTAGGTACCCCGATTGTGGCCAAGGGTTGTTTTATTGGTGCCCAACATGTGAGTCAGGTCTTCTTATCCAGCATCAGTACCTGACCTCACAAAAAGGCCACAAATTCCCACAGACAACCTCCAAAATCTCCCAGAAGAGTGAAGGCCATGAAGTCAGGAAGAGCCATAAAGCTCCATACTAATGACCATGGTTTTGGAATGGGAGGTCTAACGAGAGATCTATGAGGGTTGGGTGTCCATAGACATTTACTCCTGACATTTGTTTCCTGTATACAATAAGGATGCAACTCTCCTGCAGGGACGGGTAGTCTTGTATATCCAGCACTTGTATAAAGGGACGGGTACTCTTGTATAAAGGGACGGGTACTCTTGTATAAAGGGACGGGTACTCTTGTATAAAGGGACGGGTACTCCTGTATAAAGGGACGGGTACTCTTGTATAAAGGGACGGGTACTCTTGTATAAAGGGACGGGTACTCTTGTATAAAGGGACGGGTACTCTTGTATAAAGGGACGGTACTCTTGTATAAAGGGACGGTACTCTTGTATAAAGGGACGGGTACTCTTGTATAAAGGGACGGGTACTCCTGTATAAAGGGACGGGTACTCTTGTATAAAGGGACGGGTACTCTTGTATAAAGGGACGGGTACTCTTGTATAAAGGGACGGGTACTCTTGTATAAAGGGACGGGTACTCCTGTATAAAGGGACGGGTACTCTTGTATAAAGGGACGGGTACTCTTGTATAAAGGGAAGGGTACTCTTGTATAAAGGGACGGGTACTCTTGTATAAAGGGACGGGTACTCTTGTATAAAGGGACGGTACTCTTGTATAAAGGGACGGGTACTCTTGTATAAAGGGAAGGGTACTCTTGTATAAAGGGACGGTACTCTTGTATAAAGGGACGGGTACTCTTGTATAAAGGGACGGGTACTCTTGTATAAAGGGACGGGAACTCTTGTATAAAGGGACGGTGCTCTTGTATAAAGGGACGGGTACTCTTGTATAAAGGGACGGGTACTCTTGTATAAAGGGACGGGTACTCTTGTATAAAGGGACGGTGCTCTTGTATAAAGGGACGGGTACTCTTGTATAAAGGGACGGGTACTCTTGTATAAAGGGACGGGTACTCTTGTATAAAGGGACGGGGACTCCTGTATAAAGGGACGGGTACCCTTGTATAAAGGGACGGGTACCCTTGTATAAAGGGACGGGTGCTCTTGTATAAAGGGACGGTACTCTTGTATAAAGGGACGGGTACTCTTGTATAAAGGGACGGTACTCTTGTATAAAGGGACGGGTACTCTTGTATAAAGGGACGGGTACTCTTGTATAAAGGGACGGGTACTCTTGTATAAAGGGACGGGTAGTCTTGTATAAAGGGACGGGTACTCTTGTATAAAGGGACGGTACTCTTGTATAAAGGGACGGGTACTCTTGTATAAAGGGACGGGTACTCCTGTATAAAGGGACGGGTACTCTTGTATAAAGGGACGGGTACTCTTGTATAAAGGGACGGGTACTCTTGTATAAAGGGACGGGTACTCTTGTATAAAGGGACGGGTACTCTTGTATAAAGGGACGGGTACTCTTGTATAAAGGGACGGTGCTCTTGTATAAAGGGACGGGTACTCTTGTATAAAGGGACGGGTACTCTTGTATAAAGGGACGGTGCTCTTGTATAAAGGGACGGGTACTCTTGTATAAAGGGACGGGTACCCTTGTATAAAGGGACGGGTACCCTTGTATAAAGGGACGGGTGCTCTTGTATAAAGGGACGGTACTCTTGTATAAAGGGACGGGTGCTCTTGTATAAAGGGACGGGTGCTCTTGTATAAAGGGACGGGTACTCTTGTATAAAGGGACGGTGCTCTTGTATAAAGGGACGGGTACTCTTGTATAAAGGGACGGTACTCTTGTATAAAGGGACGGGGACTCTTGTATAAAGGGACGATGCTCTTGTATAAAGGGACGGGTACTCTTGTATAAAGGGACGGGTACTCTTGTATAAAGGGACGGTGCTCTTGTATAAAGGGACGGGTACCCTTGTATAAAGGGACGGGTAGTCTTGTATAAAGGGACGGTGCTCTTGTATAAAGGGACGGGTACCCTTGTATAAAGGGACGGGTACTCTTGTATAAAGGGACGGGTACTCTTGTATAAAGGGACGGGTACTCTTGTATAAAGGGACGGGTACTCCAGCTGTTGGTGAACTACAAGTCCCATGAGGTATTGCAGGCCACTGACAGTTACAGGCATGACTTCCTAAGACAGAGGCATGATGGGAGTTGTAGTTCTGCACTAGGTGGAGGGCCGCAGGCTGAGCACCCACGGTCTAATTACTCCTCCAACCCGCTTCATCAGATTTATCATTTAAAGGAAATGCTGTAACAAAGCACGGCCGGCTGCTTCATAACTCCGCCCTCAACCAATAATTATGGCTGACGTAGGCTGAGGGCGCCCCCCGCTGGCCGTGACCCCCGCCTCAATAATATGCAGAGTCCATTCTGAGTGATTACTTCTCTGATTGGCCGAGTGGTTTTGTTCCTTAAACGTTCCTTTCAGACGGCGGAGTGACGCTGGGGATGGTTCTTCTACACGAAGCCGCCACTTCTGACATGGATGTGGGGAAACGAAAAAGTAAGTCTTGGGGATGAAGATGTCGGGGGGTGGGCAGTGGGTGTAAATTTAGGGATAAATCCCCCAACTAGGGATATGTGATGGAAAAGATTTGCATAGGTCCCAGCGGGGGTCCCAGCTTCCAATTATCTGTACTTTATCCCCTCCCCCATCATGTCCCCGTCTTTGTGATATCTTCCTTTTCTCATAAAATAAAAACCGAGTTAGATAACCCGTACCGACAATATTACCCCCCATCTTTAATAGGTCTGAGAAGTCATTTCTTTTAGTTTAGGATTTTTTTTTTTTTTTTAGTTAAAGTGTTTGTAACCCTAAAAATCTCCGGGTTCCCTATAGCCGGTTACCCCACACAGTGCTGTCTAACCTCCCCCTCTGGAAGCTGCAAAACACCTGGCTGATCCTGCCTGTTTCTGCCCTCCCCCCTGTAAACTGACCACGGTTTATCATGGCTGCTGAGCACTGACACCGTGGTCTGCTTGTGTGCCTCTGACATCCACAGCTCTTATCTATATCCCCACCCCCGCCTGTCCACTCAGGAGTCTGTGTCTCTTCCCCCCCGCCTGTCCACTCGGGAGTCTGTGTCTCTTCCCCCCCGCCTGTCCACTCGGGAGTCTGTGTCTCTTCCCCCCCGCCTGTCCACTCGGGAGTCTGTGTCTCTGGCCCCCGCCTGTCCGCTCGGGAGTCTGTGTCTCTGGCCCCCGCCTGTCCGCTCGGGAGTCTGTGTCTCTGGCCCCCGCCTGTCCACTCGGGAGTCTGTGTCTCTTCCCCCCCGCCTGACCACTCGGGAGTCTGTGTCTCTTCCCCCCCGCCTGTCCACTCGGGAGTCTGTGTCTCTTCCCCCCCCCCCCCCCCCGCCTGTCCGCTCGGGAGTCTGTGTCTCTGGCCCCCGCCTGTCCACTCGGGAGTCTGTGTCTCTGGCCCCCGCCTGTCCACTCGGGAGTCTGTGTCTCTGGCCCCCGCCTGTCCACTCGGGAGCCTGTGTCTCTGCCCCCCGCCTTTCCGCTTGGGAGTCTGTGTCTCTGGCCCCCACCTGTCCGCTCGGGAGTCTGTGTCTCTGGCCCCCGCCTGTCCACTCGGGAGCCTGTGTCTCTGCCCCCCGCCTTTCCGCTTGGGAGTCTGTGTCTCTGCCCCCCGCCTGTCCGCTCGGGAGTCTGTGTCTCTGCCCCCCGCCTGTCCGCTCGGGAGTCTGTGTCTCTGGCCCCCACCTGTCCGCTCGGGAGTCTGTGTCTCTGGCCCCCGCCTGTCCGCTCGGGAGTCTGTGTCTCTTCCCCCCGCCTGTCCACTCGGGAGTCTGTGTCTCTTCCCCCCGCCTGTCCGCTCGGGAGTCTGTGTCTCTGCCCCCCGCCTGTCCACTCGGGAGTCTGTGTCTCTGCCCCCCGCCTGTCCACTCGGCAGTCTGTGTCTCTGCCCCCCGCCTGTCCACTCGGGAGTCTGTGTCTCTAGTCCCCGCCTGTCCACTCGGGAGTCTGTGTCTCTGGCCCCCGCCTGTCCACTCGGGAGTCTGTGTCTCTGGCCCCCGCCTGTCCGCTCGGGAGTCTGTGTCTCTGCTGTCCACTCGGGAGTCTGTGTCTCTGGCCCCCGCCTGTCCACTCGGGAGCCTGTGTCTCTGCCCCCCGCTTGTCCACTCGGGAGCCTGTGTCTCTGCCCCCCGCCTGTCCGCTCGGGAGCCTGTGTCTCTGCCCCCCGCCTTTCCGCTTGGGAGTCTGTCTCTGGCCCCCGCCTGTCCACTCGGGAGTCTGTGTCTCTTCCCCCCGCCTGTCCGCTCGGGAGTCTGTGTCTCTGGCCCCCGCCTGTCCGCTCGGGAGTCTGTGTCTCTGCTGTCCACTCGGGAGTCTGTGTCTCTGCCCCCCGCCTGTCCACTCGGGAGTCTGTGTCTCTGCCCCCCGCCTGTCCACTCGGGAGTCTGTGTCTCTAGCCCCCGCCTGTCCACTCGGGAGTCTGTGTCTCTTCCCCCCCGCCTGTCCACTCGGGAGTCTGTGTCTCTTCCCCCCCGCCTGTCCACTCGGGAGTCTGTGTCTCTGGCCCCCGCCTGTCCGCTCGGGAGTCTGTGTCTCTGCTGTCCACTCGGAAGTCTGTGTCTCTGCCCCCCGCCTGTCCACTCGGGAGTCTGTGTCTCTGCCCCCCGCCTGTCCACTCGGGAGTCTGTGTCTCTAGCCCCCGCCTGTCCACTCGGGAGTCTGTGTCTCTTCCCCCCCGCCTGTCCACTCGGGAGTCTGTGTCTCTTCCCCCCCGCCTGTCCACTCGGGAGTCTGTGTCTCTGGCCCCCGCCTGTCCACTCGGGAGTCTGTGTCTCTGGCCCCCGCCTGTCCACTCGGGAGTCTGTGTCTCTGGCCCCCGCCTGTCCGCTCGGGAGTCTGTGTCTCTTCCCCCCCGCCTGTCCGCTCGGGAGTCTGTGTCTCTTCCCCCCCGCCTGACCACTCGGGAGTCTGTGTCTCTTCCCCCCCGCCTGACCACTCGGGAGTCTGTGTCTCTTCCCCCCCGCCTGACCACTCGGGAGTCTGTGTCTCTTCCCCCCCGCCTGTCCACTCGGGAGTCTGTGTCTCTTTCCCCCCCCCCCCCCCCCCCGCCTGTCCGCTCGGGAGTCTGTGTCTCTGGCCCCCGCCTGTCCACTCGGGAGTCTGTGTCTCTGGCCCCCGCCTGTCCACTCGGGAGTCTGTGTCTCTGGCCCCCGCCTGTCCACTCGGGAGTCTGTGTCTCTGGCCCCCGCCTGTCCACTCGGGAGCCTGTGTCTCTGCCCCCCGCCTGTCCGCTCGGGAGCATGTGTCTCTGCCCCCCGCCTGTCCACTCGGGAGTCTGTGTCTCTGGCCCCCGCCTGTCCACTCGGGAGTCTGTGTCTCTGGCCCCCGCCTGTCCACTCGGGAGCCTGTGTCTCTGCCCCCCGCCTTTCCGCTTGGGAGTCTGTGTCTCTGCCCCCCGCCTGTCCGCTCGGGAGTCTGTGTCTCTGCCCCCCGCCTGTCCGCTCGGGAGTCTGTGTCTCTGGCCCCCACCTGTCCGCTCGGGAGTCTGTGTCTCTGGCCCCCGCCTGTCCGCTCGGGAGTCTGTGTCTCTTCCCCCCCGCCTGTCCGCTCGGGAGTCTGTGTCTCTTCCCCCCCGCCTGTCCGCTCGGGAGTCTGTGTCTCTGCCCCCCGCCTGTCCACTCGGGAGTCTGTGTCTCTGCCCCCCGCCTGTCCACTCGGCAGTCTGTGTCTCTGCCCCCCGCCTGTCCACTCGGGAGTCTGTGTCTCTAGTCCCCGCCTGTCCACTCGGGAGTCTGTGTCTCTAGTCCCCGCCTGTCCACTCGGGAGTCTGTGTCTCTGGCCCCCGCCTGTCCACTCGGGAGTCTGTGTCTCTTCCCCCCCGCCTGTCCGCTCGGGAGTCTGTGTCTCTGCCCCCCGCCTGTCCACTCGGGAGTCTGTGTCTCTGCCCCCCGCCTGTCCACTCGGCAGTCTGTGTCTCTGCCCCCCGCCTGTCCACTCGGGAGTCTGTGTCTCTAGTCCCCGCCTGTCCACTCGGGAGTCTGTGTCTCTGGCCCCCGCCTGTCCACTCGGGAGTCTGTGTCTCTGGCCCCCGCCTGTCCGCTCGGGAGTCTGTGTCTCTGCTGTCCACTCGGGAGTCTGTGTCTCTGGCCCCCGCCTGTCCACTCGGGAGTCTGTGTCTCTTCCCCCCGCCTGTCCACTCGGGAGCCTGTGTCTCTGCCCCCCGCTTGTCCACTCGGGAGCCTGTGTCTCTGCCCCCCGCCTGTCCGCTCGGGAGCCTGTGTCTCTGCCCCCCGCCTTTCCGCTTGGGAGTCTGTGTCTCTGGCCCCCGCCTGTCCGCTCGGGAGTCTGTGTCTCTGGCCCCCGCCTGTCCACTCGGGAGTCTGTGTCTCTTCCCCCCGCCTGTCCGCTCGGGAGTCTGTGTCTCTGGCCCCCGCCTGTCCGCTCGGGAGTCTGTGTCTCTGCTGTCCACTCGGGAGTCTGTGTCTCTGCCCCCCGCCTGTCCACTCGGGAGTCTGTGTCTCTGCCCCCCGCCTGTCCACTCGGGAGTCTGTGTCTCTAGCCCCCGCCTGTCCACTCGGGAGTCTGTGTCTCTTCCCCCCCGCCTGTCCACTCGGGAGTCTGTGTCTCTTCCCCCCCGCCTGTCCACTCGGGAGTCTGTGTCTCTGGCCCCCGCCTGTCCGCTCGGGAGTCTGTGTCTCTGCTGTCCACTCGGGAGTCTGTGTCTCTGCCCCCCGCCTGTCCACTCGGGAGTCTGTGTCTCTGCCCCCCGCCTGTCCACTCGGGAGTCTGTGTCTCTAGCCCCCGCCTGTCCACTCGGGAGTCTGTGTCTCTTCCCCCCCGCCTGTCCACTCGGGAGTCTGTGTCTCTTCCCCCCCGCCTGTCCACTCGGGAGTCTGTGTCTCTGGCCCCCGCCTGTCCACTCGGGAGTCTGTGTCTCTGGCCCCCGCCTGTCCGCTCGGGAGTCTGTGTCTCTTCCCCCCCGCCTGTCCGCTCGGGAGTCTGTGTCTCTTCCCCCCCGCCTGACCACTCGGGAGTCTGTGTCTCTTCCCCCCCGCCTGACCACTCGGGAGTCTGTGTCTCTTCCCCCCCGCCTGTCCACTCGGGAGTCTGTGTCTCTTCCCCCCCCCCCCCCCCCCCGCCTGTCCGCTCGGGAGTCTGTGTCTCTGGCCCCCGCCTGTCCACTCGGGAGTCTGTGTCTCTGGCCCCCGCCTGTCCACTCGGGAGTCTGTGTCTCTGGCCCCCGCCTGTCCGCTCGGGAGTCTGTGTCTCTGCTGTCCACTCGGGAGTCTGTGTCTCTGGCCCCCGCCTGTCCACTCGGGAGTCTGTGTCTCTTCCCCCCGCCTGTCCACTCGGGAGTCTGTGTCTCTGGCCCCCGCCTGTCCACTCGGGAGTCTGTGTCTCTGGCCCCCGCCTGTCCGCTCGGGAGTCTGTGTCTCTGCTGTCCACTCGGGAGTCTGTGTCTCTGGCCCCCGCCTGTCCACTCGGGAGTCTGTGTCTCTTCCCCCCGCCTGTCCACTCGGGAGCCTGTGTCTCTGCCCCCCGCTTGTCCACTCGGGAGCCTGTGTCTCTGCCCCCCGCCTGTCCGCTTGGGAGTCTGTGTCTCTGGCCCCCGCCTGTCCGCTCGGGAGTCTGTGTCTCTGGCCCCCGCCTGTCCACTCGGGAGTCTGTGTCTCTTCCCCCCGCCTGTCCGCTCGGGAGTCTGTGTCTCTGGCCCCCGCCTGTCCGCTCGGGAGTCTGTGTCTCTGCTGTCCACTCGGGAGTCTGTGTCTCTGCCCCCCGCCTGTCCACTCGGGAGTCTGTGTCTCTGCCCCCCGCCTGTCCACTCGGGAGTCTGTGTCTCTTCCCCCCGCCTGTCCACTCGGGAGTCTGTGTCTCTGGCCCCCGCCTGTCCGCTCGGGAGTCTGTGTCTCTGCTGTCCACTCGGGAGTCTGTGTCTCTGCCCCCCGCCTGTCCACTCGGGAGTCTGTGTCTCTGCCCCCCGCCTGTCCACTCGGGAGTCTGTGTCTCTTCCCCCCCGCCTGTCCACTCGGGAGTCTGTGTCTCTTCCCCCCCGCCTGTCCACTCGGGAGTCTGTGTCTCTGGCCCCCGCCTGTCCACTCGGGAGTCTGTGTCTCTGGCCCCCGCCTGTCCACTCGGGAGTCTGTGTCTCTGGCCCCCGCCTGTCCGCTCGGGAGTCTGTGTCTCTTCCCCCCCGCCTGTCCGCTCGGGAGTCTGTGTCTCTTCCCCCCCGCCTGACCACTCGGGAGTCTGTGTCTCTTCCCCCCCGCCTGACCACTCGGGAGTCTGTGTCTCTTTCCCCCCCCCCCCCCCCGCCTGTCCGCTCGGGAGTCTGTGTCTCTGGCCCCCGCCTGTCCACTCGGGAGTCTGTGTCTCTGGCCCCCGCCTGTCCACTCGGGAGTCTGTGTCTCTAGCCCCCGCCTGTCCACTCGGGAGCCTGTGTCTCTGCCCCCCGCCTGTCCGCTCGGGAGCCTGTGTCTCTGCCCCCCGCCTGTCCACTCAGGAGTCTGTGTCTCTGGCCCCCGCCTGTCCACTCGGGAGTCTGTGTCTCTGGCCCCCGCCTGTCCACTCGGGAGCCTGTGTCTCTGCCCCCCGCCTTTCCGCTTGGGAGTCTGTGTCTCTGGCCCCCACCTGTCCGCTCGGGAGTCTGTGTCTCTGGCCCCCGCCTGTCCACTCGGGAGCCTGTGTCTCTGGCCCCCGCCTGTCCACTCGGGAGCCTGTGTCTCTGCCCCCCGCCTTTCCGCTTGGGAGTCTGTGTCTCTGCCCCCCGCCTGTCCGCTCGGGAGTCTGTGTCTCTGCCCCCCGCCGCTCCGCTCGGGAGTCTGTGTCTCTGGCCCCCACCTGTCCGCTCGGGAGTCTGTGTCTCTGGCCCCCGCCTGTCCGCTCGGGAGTCTGTGTCTCTTCCCCCCGCCTGTCCACTCGGGAGTCTGTGTCTCTTCCCCCCGCCTGTCCGCTCGGGAGTCTGTGTCTCTGCCCCCCGCCTGTCCACTCGGGAGTCTGTGTCTCTGCCCCCCGCCTGTCCACTCGGCAGTCTGTGTCTCTGCCCCCCGCCTGTCCACTCGGGAGTCTGTGTCTCTAGTCCCCGCCTGTCCACTCGGGAGTCTGTGTCTCTGGCCCCCGCCTGTCCACTCGGGAGTCTGTGTCTCTGGCCCCCGCCTGTCCGCTCGGGAGTCTGTGTCTCTGCTGTCCACTCGGGAGTCTGTGTCTCCGGCCCCCGCCTGTCCACTCGGGAGTCTGTGTCTCTTCCCCCCGCCTGTCCACTCGGGAGCCTGTGTCTCTGCCCCCCGCTTGTCCACTCGGGAGCCTGTGTCTCTGCCCCCCGCCTGTCCGCTCGGGAGTCTGTGTCTCTGGCCCCCGCCTTTCCGCTTGGGAGTCTGTGTCTCTGGCCCCCGCCTGTCCGCTCGGGAGTCTGTGTCTCTGGCCCCCGCCTGTCCACTCGGGAGTCTGTGTCTCTTCCCCCCGCCTGTCCGCTCGGGAGTCTGTGTCTCTGGCCCCCGCCTGTCCGCTCGGGAGTCTGTGTCTCTGCTGTCCACTCGGGAGTCTGTGTCTCTGCCCCCCGCCTGTCCACTCGGGAGTCTGTGTCTCTGCCCCCCGCCTGTCCACTCGGGAGTCTGTGTCTCTAGCCCCCGCCTGTCCACTCGGGAGTCTGTGTCTCTTCCCCCCCGCCTGTCCACTCGGGAGTCTGTGTCTCTGGCCCCCGCCTGTCCGCTCGGGAGTCTGTGTCTCTGCTGTCCACTCGGGAGTCTGTGTCTCTGCCCCCCGCCTGTCCACTCGGGAGTCTGTGTCTCTGCCCCCCGCCTGTCCACTCGGGAGTCTGTGTCTCTAGCCCCCGCCTGTCCACTCGGGAGTCTGTGTCTCTTCCCCCCCGCCTGTCCACTCGGGAGTCTGTGTCTCTTCCCCCCCGCCTGTCCACTCGGGAGTCTGTGTCTCTGGCCCCCGCCTGTCCACTCGGGAGTCTGTGTCTCTGGCCCCCGCCTGTCCACTCGGGAGTCTGTGTCTCTGGCCCCCGCCTGTCCGCTCGGGAGTCTGTGTCTCTTCCCCCCCCGCCTGTCCGCTCGGGAGTCTGTGTCTCTTCCCCCCCCGCCTGTCCGCTCGGGAGTCTGTGTCTCTTCCCCCCCGCCTGACCACTCGGGAGTCTGTGTCTCTTCCCCCCCGCCTGACCACTCGGGAGTCTGTGTCTCTTCCCCCCCGCCTGTCCACTCGGGAGTCTGTGTCTCTTACCCCCCCCCCCCCCCGCCTGTCCGCTCGGGAGTCTGTGTCTCTGGCCCCCGCCTGTCCACTCGGGAGTCTGTGTCTCTGGCCCCCGCCTGTCCACTCGGGAGTCTGTGTCTCTGGCCCCCGCCTGTCCACTCGGGAGCCTGTGTCTCTGCCCCCCGCCTGTCCGCTCGGGAGCCTGTGTCTCTGCCCCCCGCCTGTCCGCTCGGGAGCCTGTGTCTCTGCCCCCCGCCTTTCCGCTTGGGAGTCTGTGTCTCTGGCCCCCACCTGTCCGCTCGGGAGTCTGTCTCTGGCCCCCGCCTGTCCGCTCGGGAGTCTGTGTCTCTGGCCCCCGCCTGTCCGCTCGGGAGTCTGTGTCTCTGGCCCCCGCCTGTCCGCTCGGGAGTCTGTGTCTCTTCCCCCCGCCTGTCCGCTCGGGAGTCTGTGTCTCTGCCCCCCGCCTGTCCACTCGGGAGTCTGTGTCTCTGCCCCCCGCCTGTCCACTCGGGAGTCTGTGTCTCTAGCCCCCGCCTGTCCACTCGGGAGTCTGTGTCTCTGGCCCCCGCCTGTCCACTCGGGAGTCTGTGTCTCTGGCCCCCGCCTGTCCGCTCGGGAGTCTGTGTCTCTGCTGTCCACTCGGGAGTCTGTGTCTCTGGCCCCCGCCTGTCCACTCGGGAGTCTGTGTCTCTTCCCCCCGCCTGTCCACTCGGGAGCCTGTGTCTCTGCCCCCCGCTTGTCCACTCGGGAGCCTGTGTCTCTGCCCCCCGCCTGTCCGCTCGGGAGCCTGTGTCTCTGCCCCCCCCGCCTTTCCGCTTGGGAGTCTGTGTCTCTGGCCCCCACCTGTCCGCTCGGGAGTCTGTGTCTCTGGCCCCCGCCTGTCCGCTCGGGAGTCTGTGTCTCTTCCCCCCGCCTGTCCACTCGGGAGTCTGTGTCTCTTCCCCCCGCCTGTCCGCTCGGGAGTCTGTGTCTCTGGCCCCCGCCTGTCCGCTCGGGAGTCTGTGTCTCTGCTGTACACTCGGGAGTCTGTGTCTCTGCCCCCCGCCTGTCCACTCGGGAGTCTGTGTCTCTGCCCCCCGCCTGTCCACTCGGGAGTCTGTGTCTCTAGCCCCCGCCTGTCCACTCGGGAGTCTGTGTCTCTGCCCCCCGCCTGTCCACTCGGGAGTCTGTGTCTCTGCCCCCCGCCTGTCCACTCGGGAGTCTGTGTCTCTGCCGTCTGCCTGTCCACTCGGGAGTCTGTGTCTCTGCCCCCCGCCTGTCCGCTCGGGAGTCTGTGTCTCTGGCCCCCGCCTGTCCGCTCGGGAGTCTGTGTCTCTGCTGTCCATTCGGGAGTCTGTGTCTCTGCTGTCCACTCGGGAGTCTGTGTCTCTGCCCCCCGCCTGTCCACTCGGGAGTCTGTGTCTCTGCCCCCCGCCTGTCCGCTCGGGAGTCTTTGTCTCTGCCCCCCGCCTGTCCGCTCGGGAGTCTGTGTCTCTGCCGTCTGCCTGTCCGCTCGGGAGTCTGTGTCTCTGCCCCCCGCTTGTCCACTCGGGAGCCTGTGTCTCTGCCCCCCGCCTGTCCGCTTGGGAGTCTGTGTCTCTGGTCCCCACCTGTCCGCTCGGGAGTCTGTGTCTCTGCCCCCCCGCCTGTCCGCTCGGGAGTCTGTGTCTCTGGCCCCCGCCTGTCCGCTCGGGAGTCTGTGTCTCTTCCCCCCGCCTGTCCGCTCGGGAGTCTTTGTCTCTGCCCCCCGCCTGTCCACTCGGGAGTCTGTGTCTCTGGCCCCCGCCTGTCCGCTCGGGAGTCTGTGTCTCTGCTGTCCGCTCGGGAGTCTGTGTCTCTGCCCCCCGCCTGTCCACTCGGGAGTCTGTGTCTCTGCCCCCCGCCTGTCCGCTCGGGAGTCTGTGTCTCTGCCGTCTGCCTGTCCACTCGGGAGTCTGTGTCTCTGCCCCCCGCCTGTCCGCTCGGGAGTCTTTGTCTCTGCCCCCCGCCTGTCCGCTCGGGAGTCTGTGTCTCTGCCGTCTGCCTGTCCACTCGGGAGTCTGTGTCTCTGCCCCCCGCCTGTCTGCTCAGGAGTCTGTGTCTCTGCCCCCTCCCCCCCCCCCCCCCCCACTGCTTTTTGTAAAAAAAAAAAAACTAGCATTTAAAAGAGGCTTCATTTTTTTTACAAACAATTACACAGTGCAGAATGGGAGCTTAAAATAAAATAGGGGGGCAGAAATCCCAATGTAGGGTCACAAACCGTCCAATCACACAATTCTATGCTTTACAGCTAAATGTATATTTATTTTCAGAAGGAAATCATAAAAGTGGAAGTCAGGTACCAAATAACATAAAATCATCCCCCGCTGGGGGACACGGGGGACACCCTGACTTATAGAGACGCAAAATCGCACTAAAATACCATGTAGAGGACAAATAACATAATGAGATTGTATCTCCACACTATGAGAGGAGGAGGGGGAGGAGCCATACCCCAGGAATGACATCAAATAATAAAAAGAAATCCTAAGTAATGTTATCAGAACGATCGCTAGAATTGGATTGTCACTTTCAAATCTAAACATACAGAACTAAAACTGGCTGCATAATCGTGAAAGAACAAGAAAAGCGAAGAATTTGGGGAAAATGGGGGGAGGGATTAGATGAAAGTGAGGGAAGGGGGTGCGGTAATTGGGGGAGGGATTAGATGAAAGTGAGGGAAGGGGGTGCGGTAATTGGGGGAGGGATTAGATGAAAGTGAGGGAAGGGGGTGCGGTAATTGGTGGAGGGATTAGATGAAAGTGATGGAAGGGGTGCGGTGATTGGGGGAGGGATTAGATGAAAGTGAGGGAAGGGGGTGCAGTAATTGGGGGAGGGATTAGATGAAAGTGAGGGAAGGGGTGCGGTAATTGCGGGAGGGATTAGATGAAAGTGAGGGAAGGGGGTGCGGTAATTGGGGGAGGGATTAGATGAAAGTGATGGAAGGGGGTGCGGTAATTGGGGGAGGGATTAGATGAAAGTGAGGGAAGGGGGTGCAGTAATTGGTGGAGGGATTAGATGAAAGTGAGGGAAGGGGGTGCGGTAATTGGGGGAGGGATTAGATGAAAGTGAGGGAAGGGGGTGCAGTAATTGGGGGAGGGATTAGATGAAAGTGAGGGAAGGGGGTGCGGTAATTGGGGGAGGGATTAGATGAAAGTGATGGAAGGGGGTGCGGTAATTGGGGGAGGGATTAGATGAAAGTGAGGGAAGGGGGTGCAGTAATTGGGGGAGGGATTAGATGAAAGTGAGGGAAGGGGTGCGGTAATTGGGGGAGGGATTAGATGAAAGTGAGGGAAGGGGGTGCAGTAATTGGGGGAGGGATTAGATGAAAGTGATGGAAGGGGGTGCGGTAATTGGGGGAGGGATTAGATGAAAGTGAGGGAAGGGGGTGCAGTAATTGGGGGAGGGATTAGATGAAAGTGATGGAAGGGGGTGCGGTAATTGGGGGAGGGATTAGATGAAAGTGATGGAAGGGGGTGCGGTAATTGGTGGAGGGATTAGATGAAAGTGATGGAAGGGGGTGCGGTAATTGGGGGAGGGATTAGATGAAAGTGATGGAAGGGGGTGCGGTAATTGGGGGAGGGATTAGATGAAAGTGATGGAAGGGGGTGCGGTAATTGGTGGAGGGATTAGATGAAAGTGATGGAAGGGGTGCGGTAATTGGGGGAGGGATTAGATGAAAGTGAGGGAAGGGGTGCGGTAATTGGGGGAGGGATTAGATGAAAGTGAGGGAAGGGGGTGCAGTAATTGGGGGAGGGATTAGATGAAAGTGAGGGAAGGGGGTGCGGTAATTGGGGGAGGGATTAGATGAAAGTGAGGGAAGGGGGTGTGGTAATTGGGGGAGGGATTAGATGAATGTGAGGGAAGGGGGTGCGGTAATTGGGGGAGGGATTAGATGAAAGTGATGGAAGGGGGTGCATTAATTGGGGGAGGGATTAGATGAAAGTGATGGAAGGGGGTGCGGTAATTGGGGGAGGGATTAGATGAAAGTGATGGAAGGGGGTGCGGTAATTGGGGGAGGGATTCGAGGGGGTGCAGTAGGTGATTTAGAAATGTTTCCCCCCCCCCAAGATATTGAATGGTAAAGCTGACCGATTGTTCCCTTCTCTTGGCAGTAATGTGCATGGCTGGAATGGGCCTGGTGGTTCTTTTCTTTAGCTGGCTGCTGTCTGTCTTCAGATCCAAATACCACGGCTACCCATACAGGTAAGGATTAGTATATGGCCTGTCCATGTACAGGTAAGGATTAGTATATGGCCTGTCCATGTACAGGTAGGGATTAGTATATGGCCTGTCCATGTACAGGTAAGGATTAGTATATGGCCTGTCCATGTACAGGTAAGGATTAGTATATGGCCTGTCCATGTACAGGTAAGGATTAGTATATGGCCTGTCCATGTACAGGTAAGGATTAGTATATGGCCTGTCCATGTACAGGTAAGGATTAGTATATGGCCTGTCCATGTACAGGTAAGGATTAGTATATGGCCTGTCCATGTACAGGTAAGGATTAGTATATGGCCTGTCCATGTACAGGTAGGGATTAGTATATGGCCTGTCCATGTACAGGTAAGGATTAGTATATGGCCTGTCCATGTACAGGTAAGGATTAGTATATGGCCTGTCCATGTACAGGTAAGGATTAGTATATGGCCTGTCCATGTACAGGTAAGGATTAGTATATGGCCTGTCCATGTACAGGTAAGGATTAGTATATGGCCTGTCCATGTACAGGTAAGGATTAGTATATGGCCTGTCCATGTACAGGTAAGGATTAGTATATGGCCTGTCCATGTACAGGTAGGGATTAGTATATGGCCTGTCCATGTACAGGTAGGGATTATTATATGGCCTGTCCATGTACAGGTAAGGATTAGTATATGGCCTGTCCATGTACAGGTAAGGATTAGTATATGGCCTGTCCATGTACAGGTAAGGATTAGTATATGGCCTGTCCATGTACAGGTAGGGATTAGTATATGGCCTGTCCATGTACAGGTAAGGATTAGTATATGGCCTGTCCATGTACAGGTAAGGATTAGTATATGGCCTGTCCATGTACAGGTAAGGATTAGTATATGGCCTGTCCATGTACAGGTAGGGATTATTATATGGCCTGTCCATGTACAGGTAAGGATTAGTATATGGCCTGTCCATGTACAGGTAAGGATTATTATATGGCCTGTCCATGTACAGGTAGGGATTATTATATGGCCTGTCCATGTACAGGTAAGGATTAGTATATGGCCTTTCCATGTACAGGTAAGGATTAGTATATGGCCTGTCCATGTACAGGTAAGGATTAGTATATGGCCTGTCCATGTACAGGTAGGGATTAGTATATGGCCTGTCCATGTACAGGTAAGGATTAGTATATGGCCTGTCCATGTACAGGTAAGGATTAGTATATGGCCTGTCCATGTACAGGTAGGGATTATTATATGGCCTGTCCATGTACAGGTAAGGATTATTATATGGCCTGTCCATGTACAGGTAAGGATTAGTATATGGCCTTTCCATGTACAGGTAAGGATTAGTATATGGCCTGTCCATGTACAGGTAGGGATTAGTATATGGCCTGTCCATGTACAGGTAAGGATTAGTATATGGCCTGTCCATGTACAGGTAAGGATTAGTATATGGCCTGTCCATGTACAGGTAGGGATTATTATATGGCCTGTCCATGTACAGGTAAGGATTATTATATGGCCTGTCCATGTACAGGTAAGGATTAGTATATGGCCTTTCCATGTACAGGTAAGGATTAGTATATGGCCTGTCCATGTACAGGTAAGGATTAGTATATGGCCTGTCCATGTACAGGTAAGGATTAGTATATGGCCTGTCCATGTACAGGTAAGGATTAGTATATGGCCTGTCCACGTTCCAATCCCCCCCCCCCCCCCCCTTCCTTCCAAACACCCCCTCACTGACACCATCATTACTACAAATGAAAGCTATATTTGATATTTTGTTCTCAAAGTAAAATGGTTTTCTGGTTTTTCTTGAAGTCCATTTAGGGACATTACAAATATTTAGCCCTCAGGTTATACTGCCACCTACAGGAGGATTGACAGTAAACCATCTGTACTCTACTACCGGCACCCTGAGAGTGATGATATACACCGCCTTGTCCCTGTGCCAAACCAGAAAGGGTTCCTTGCCGGAAATGTCTGCCGGCTCCGACACTCTCCTCACTGGTGATATGAGACACAAGGTAGAACAGAAGAGGAACGTCTCTAATGGGATCAGAGAGAGGATCAGATTTCCATCACTACTGCAATGTTGGGGAATGAATGGTGGGAGCTCCATAGGAGACTCTCTGTACAAAGGTGAAGAAATGCTGAGGTACGAACGGTCTCTGATCCCCGACCTGTGATAATGCTGAGAGCCCAGTACTGGTAGGAGAGGATTCATCCCACAGAGAAACTTCTAGGGTGACAACCCCGAGACTCGCAACAAGTGACCCATGCCTTGCGTGTCTGGTGGTAGGCCTTGCGTGTCTGGTGGTAGGCCTTGCGTGTCTGGTGGTAGGCCTTGCGTGTCTGGTGGTAGGCCTTGCGTGTCTGGTGGTAGGCCTTGCGTGTCCGGTGGTAGGCCTTGCGTGACCGATGGAAGTCCTTCTATGTAGCCTTCCTAGCTTTCACCATCATTGGAATCCCAAAATCAAAGATTCCCCAACTTTCCAGCAGCTATGCCTTTAAAGCTCCCAATCATAAGGTGGGTAAATCTGTTCTTCAGATAGAAGACCCCGACAGTCCTGGAAGAGCCCAAGCAAAGTTCACCAGGATTCTTACCTGGTTGGCGTACGCCTGGGCCAGTCCGGAGCAATGAGGACCAGGAATATTCCTTTATCCTGCAGATCTATGTACACTACAAACTGTATGATTGGATCTGTTCGGATCTCGCTGTTCTAAGTAGGAGGTCAGAGGAGGGACAGAGGGGTCAGAGGAGGGACAGAGGGGTCAGAGGAGGGACAGAGGGGTCAGAGGAGGGACAGAGGGGTCAGAGGAGGGACAGAGGGGTCAGAGGAGGGACAGAGGGGTCAGAGGAGGGACAGAGGGGTCAGAGGAGGGACAGAGGGGTCAGAGGAGGGACAGAGGGGTCAGAGGAGGGACAGAGAGGTCAGAGGAGGGACAGAGGGGTCAGAGGAGGGACAGATGGAAGAATTGGGAGGGGGGATTGGGGGGTCCCTGGACAGGTAAGTCACCCTGCACCCGATGGAAGAATCGGGGGGGGTCGGGGGGTCCCCTTATATCCTTATATTAATAGTCAGCAGCCCCTGGATTTGCAGCTGCTGACTGAGGAGGCGGAGCTCCTCTTTATTGTTTCTCTGTAATGAAATGTGATTGGTCGGATGACTGAATTCTGTGTCTTTCCTTCCAGCTTCCTGATGACATAGAAGGACTGGGAAGCGGCGGTGATGGAACTGGGAAGACTGGAACGGTTCTTACGCTGACAGAGATTGAGGGCGGACGCTCCCGGCGGGACATTTTCCGCTCCTCCATTAGGAATGAGATTTGTTTTTTTGGTGTCTGTGAACCAAAGATTTCATGCAGTGCCTTAGTCAGATGCAGTGAGATCCTCGTACTCCCACTATTCTAATGTCCTCCTCTCCTGATCCTTCCTATAGAGCACAGCCAGTCACATCTCTCCATGGCGTGTTCACCGCGCTCCTGCCATGGGTGCCGGGATTCGCACAGCACTGGATTCATTCTGGGATTTTACCTCTTTATATTTCAGATAATAAAAATGAGTTGGAAAAGTCTGAAGGTTTTGTCTCTGTGGATGATGATTGGGTGAGAAGTTGGGGGCGGGGTTTCATTCAGGAAATCTCTTTTATGCTCTCTAGCGTTCTCTTTATCCGCAGAAAGTTGGTGATTGGCCAGGTGAGCGCCGGCTTCGGAATGTAATGGAACCGCCTGCACACCTGGCATGTAATAGAACCGCCTGCACACCTGGCATGTAATAGAACCGCCTGCGCACCTGGCATGTAATAGAACCGCCTGCGCACCTGGCATGTAATGGAACCGCCTGCACACCTGGCATGTAATAGAACCGCCTGCACACCTGGCATGTAATAGAACCGCCTGCGCACCTGGCATGTAATGGAACCGCCTGCGCACCTGGCATGTAATAGAACCACCTGCGCACCTGGCATGTAATAGAACCACCTGCGCACCTGGCAATGGGAGAGCTCAGCTACCCCATGGGAGAGCGCTCCGTCCTACCAATAGGGGGGAGCTCAGTCATCCGACCAGAGAGCGCTCCACCCTCAGTCATCCAATGGGAGAGCTCAGCTACATGATGGGAGAGCTCAGTCATCCGACGGGAGAGCGCTCCGCCCTACCAATGGGAGAGCTCAGTCACCCGATAGGAGAGCGCTCCGCCCTACCAATGGGAGAGCTCAGTCATCCGATGGGAGAGCGCTCCGCCCTACCAATGGGAGAGCTCAGTCATCCGACAGGAGATCGCTCCGCCCTACCAATGGGAGAGCTCAGCCACATGATGGGAGAGTTCTCTGCCCTACCAATGGGAGAGCGCTCCGCCCTACCAATGGGAGAGCTCAGCCACATGATGGGAGAGCTCAGTCATCTGATGGGAGAGCGCTCTGCCCTACCAATGGAAGAGCTCAGTCATCCGATGGGAGAGCGCTCCGCCCTACCAATGGGAGAGCGCTCTGCCCTACCAATGGGAGAGCTCAGTCACCCGATGGGAGAGCTCAGTCATCCGACAGGAGAGCGCTCCGCCCTACCAATGGGAGAGCTCAGCCACCCGATGGGAGAGCTCAGCCACCCGGTGGGAGAGCACTCCGCCCTACCAATGGGAGAGCTCAGTCACCCGAAGGAAGAACATTCCGCCCCACAGATGGGAGTGCTCAGTCATCCGACAGGATAGCGCTCCGCCCTACCAATGGGAGAGCTCAGCTACCCGATGGGAGAGCTCAGCCACCCGATGGGAGAGCGCTCCGTCCTACCAATGGGGGGGAGCTCAGTCATCCGACCAGAGAGAGCTCCGCCCTACCGATGGGAGAGCTCAGCTACCCAATGGGAGAGCTTGGTCACCCGATGGGAGAACACTCCGCCCCACCAATGGGGGAGTGCTCAGGCATCCTATAGGAGAGCGCTCCGCCCTACCAATGGGAGAGCTCAGCCACCCGATGGGAGATCTCTGTCACGTGATGGGAGAGCCCTCCTCCCCACCAATGGGAGAGCTCAGGCATCTGATGGGAGAGCGCTCCGCCCTACCAATGGAAGAGCTCAGTCATCCAATGGGAGAGCGATCCGCCCTACCAATTGGAGAGCTCAGCCATTCGATGTGGAGAGCGCTCCGCCCTACTAATGGGAGAGCTCAGTCACCGGATGGGAGAGCTCAGTCACCTGATGGGAGAGCGCTCCGCCCTACCAATGGGAGAGCTCAGCCACATGATGGGAGAGCTCAGTCATCCGACAGAAGAGTGCTCCGCCCTACCAATGGGAGAGCTCAGTCACCCGATTGGAGAGCGCTCCGCCCTATCAATGGGAGAGCTCAGCTACATGATGGGAGAGCTCAGTCATCCGAAGGAAGAACATTCTGCCCCACAGATGGGAGAGCTCAGTCATCCGACAGGATAGCGCTGCGCCCTACCAATGGGAGAGCTCAGCTACCCGATGGGAGAGCGCTCCGTCCTACCAATGGAGGAGTGCTCAGGCATCCTATAGGAGTGCACTCCGCCCTACTGATGGGAGAGCTCAGTCACCCGATAGGAGAGCGCTCCGCCCTACCAATGGGAGAACTCAGCCACCCGATGGGAGATCTCTGTCACGTGATGGGAGAGCCCTCCTCCCCACCAATGGGAGAGCTCAGTCATCTGATGGGAGAGCGCTCCGCCCTACCAATGGAAGAGCTCAGTCATCCAATGGGAGAGCGATCCGCCCTACCAATTGGAGAGCTCAGCCATTCGATGGGAGAGCGCTCCGCCCTACTAATGGGAAAGCACAGTCACCGGATGGGAGAGCTCAGTCACCTGATGGGAGAGCGCTCCGCCCTACCAATGGGAGAGCTCAGTCATCCGATGGGAGAGCTCAGTCATCCGATGGGAGAGCTCAGTCATCCGATTGGAGAGCTCAGTCATCCGACAGAAGAGCGCTCCGCCCTACCAATGGGAGAGCTCAGTCACCCGATTGGAGAGCGCTCCGCCCTATCAATGGGAGAGCTCAGCTACATGATGGGAGAGCTCAGTCATCCGAAGGAAGAACATTCCGCCCCACAGATGGGAGAGCTCAGTCATCCGACAGGATAGCGCTCCGCCCTACCAATGGGAGAGCTCAGCTACCCGATGGGAGAGCGCTCCGTCCTACCAATGGAGGAATGCTCAGGCATCCTATAGGAGTGCACTCCGCCCTACTGATGGGAGAGCTCAGTCACTCGATAGGAGAGCGCTCCGCCCTACCAATGGGAGAGCTCAGCCACCCGATGGGAGAGCTCAGCCACCCGATGGGAGAGCTCAGCCACCCGATGGGAGATCCCTCCTCCCCACCAATGGGAGAGCTCAGTCATCTGATGGGAGAGCGCTCCGCCCTACCAATGGAAGAGCTCAGTCATCCAATGGGAGAGCGATCTGCCCTACCAATTGGAGAGCTAAGTCATCCGATGGGAGAGCGATCCGCCCTACTAATGGGAGAGCTCAGTCACCTGATGGGAGAGCGCTCCGCCCTACCAATGAGAGAGCTCAGTCATCCGATGGGAGAGCGCTCCGCCCTACCAATGGGAGAGCTCAGTCATCCGATGGGAGAGCGCTCCGCCCTACCAATGGGAGAGCTCAGTCACCCGATGGGAGAGCTCAGTCATCCGACAGGAGAGCGCTCCGCCTTACCAATGGGAGAGCTTAGTCACCGGATGGGAGAGCTCAGCCACCCGATGGGAAAGCTCAGTCACCCGGTGGGAGAGCACTCCGCCCTACCCATGGGAGAGCTCAGCCACCCGATGGGAGAGCTCAGTCACCCGTAGGGAGAACATTCTGCCCCACAGATGGGAGAGCTCAGTCACCCGTAGGGAGAACATTCTGCCCCACAGATGGGAGAGCTCAGTCATCCGACAGGATAGAGCTCCGCCCTACCGATGGGGGAGCTCAGCCACCGGATGGGAGAGCACTCTGTCCTACCAATGGGGGAGAGCTCAGTCATCCGACAGGAGAGCGCTCCGCCCTACCGATGGGAGAGCGCTCCGCCCTACCAATGGGAGAGCTCGGCCACCTGATGGGAGAGCTCAGTCATCCGATGGAAGAGCTCAGTCATCCGACGGGAGAGCTCAGTCATCCGACGGGAGAGCTCAGCCACCTGATGGGAGATCGCTCCGCCCTGCCGATGGGAGATCTCTGTCACGCGATGGGAGAGCTTTCCTCCCCACCAATGGGAAAGCTCTCTGCCCCCCCCCCCCCCATGGGAGAGCTCAGTGTCGCCCAACGGGAGAGCTCTCTGCCCCTTGATGGGTGATCCCCCCTGCTGGACAAGCTCAGGGTCGTCTTATGGCAGAGCTCTCTGCCCCCTAATGGGAGAGCTCCCTGCGTCCCAATGGGAGAGCTCTGCAGCTCCGGCACAGAAAATGACAGCTGAGACAGGTGGAACAGCAGAGATATTGTTACCACCTCTTATAGTCATGTGCCATTCTGCTTTACTCCCCTCTACAGTCATGTGATGCTCTGCTTTACCCATGCAGGACAAAGGAACTGACACCCTTCCTTCCTTCCTCTCCTCTGATGCTCTCTGCTCGGCACCCTTCCTTCCTTACTCTCCTCTGATGCTCTCTGCTTAGCACCCTTCCTTCCTCTCCTCTGATGCTCTCTGCTCGGCACCCTTCCTTCTTTCCTCCTCCGATGCTCTCTGCTCGGCATCCTTCCTTCTTTCCTCCCCTCTGATGCTCTCTTCTCTGCACCCTTCCTTCCTCTCCTCTGATGCTCTCTGCTCGGCATCCTTCCTTCTTACCTCTCCTCTGATGCTCTCTTCTCTGCACCCTTCCTTCCTCTCCTCTGATGCTCTCTGCTCGGCACCCTACCTTCCTCCCCCCCCCCCCCTCTGATGCTCTCTGCTCGGGACTCTTCCTTCCTCTCCTCTGATGCTCTCTGCTCGGCACTCTTCCTTCCTCTCCTCTGATGCTCGCTGCTCGGCACCCTTCCTTCTTTCCTCCTCCGATGCTCTCTGCTCTGCACCCTTCCTTCTTTCCTCCCCTCTGATGCTCTCTTCTCTGCACCCTTCCTTCCTCTCCTCTGATGCTCTCTGCTCGGCATCCTTCCTTCTTACCTCTCCTCTGATGCTCTCTTCTCTGCACCCTTCCTTCCTCTCCTCTGATGCTCTCTGCTCGGCACCCTACCTTCCTCCCCCCCCCCCCCTCTGATGCTCTCTGCTCGGCACTCTTCCTTCCTCTCCTCTGATGCTCTCTGCTCGGCACCCTTCCTTCCTCTCCTCTGATGCTCTCTGCTAGGCACTCTTCCTTCCTCTCCTCTGATGCTCTCTGCTCGGCACTCTTCCTTCCTCTCCTCTGATGCTCTCTGCTCGGCACCCTATCTTCCTCCCCCCCCCCCCTCTGATGCTCTCTGCTCGGGACTCTTCCTTCCTCTCCTCTGATGCTCTCTGCTCGGCACCCTTCCTTCCTCTCCTCTGATGCTCTCTGCTCGGCACCCTTCCTTCCTCTCCTCTGATGCTCTCTGCTCGGCACCCTTCCTTCCTCTCCTCTGATGCTCTCTGCTAGGCACTCTTCCTTCCTCTCCTCTGATGCTCTCTGCTCGGCACTCTTCCTTCCTCTCCTCTGATGCTCTCTGCTCGGCACCCTACCTTCCTCCCCCCCCCCCCCCCTCCGATGCTCTCTGCTCGGGACTCTTCCTTCCTCTCCTCTGATGCTCTCTGCTCGGCACCCTTCCTTCCTCTCCTCTGATGCTCTCTGCTCGGCACCCTTCCTTCCTCTCCTCTGATGCTCTCTGCTCGGCACCCTTCCTTCCTCTCCTCTGATGCTCTCTGCTCGGCACCCTTCCTTCCTCTCCTCTGATGCTCTCTGCTCGGCACCCTTCCTTCCTCTCCTCTGATGCTCTCTGCTCGGCACCCTTCCTTCCTCTCCTCTGATGCTCTCTGCTCGGCACCCTTCCTTCCTCTCCTCTGATGCTCTCTGCTAGGCACTCTTCCTTCCTCTCCTCTGATGCTCTCTGCTCGGCACCCTTCCTTCCTCTCCTCTGATGCTCTCTGCTCTGCACCCTACATTCCCCCCCCCCCCCTCTGATGCTCTCTGCTTGGCACTCTTCCTTCCTCTCCTGTGATGCTCTCTGCTCGGCACTCTTCCTCTTCTCTGATGTTCGCTGCTTGGCTCCTTTCCTCTAAAGATGGGAATCCCTATGGAACGTTATGATTGGCTGAGTGCTGTCACACGCTCCTTCATGGTGCATTTCATAAACTTAAAATATCATCAAAAAGTTAATTTATTTCAGTGATTCAATTCAAAAAGTAAAAGTCATATTTTATATAGATACGCTACACAGTGTGGAAAATGTTGCATTTCATTTGGAAATGAAGGTCCCAGAGTCTGGAGGAGGAGTGGAGAGGCACAGAATCCAAGTTCCATGAGGTCCGGTGTGAAGTCTTCCCCAGTCAGTGATGATTTGGGGAGTCATCTTCTGGTGTTGGTCCACCAAAGTCAGCTCCGCCCTCTAGCAGGAAATTCTAGAGATCTTCATGCTTCCCTCTGCTGACCAGCTTTATGGAGATGCCGATTTCATTTTCCAGCAGGACTTGGCACCGCCCACACTGCCAAACATACCAATACCTGGGGGTCACATGATCATGGGATCACTGTGCTTGATTGGCCAGCAAACTGGCCTGACCTAAACCCCATAGAGAATCTGTGGAGGATTGATCTTTATGAATTACTGAAATAAATTAACTCTTTGATGATGTTCTAATTCTATGAGATTCACCTGCATATGGTTGGGAGTGTGTATGGGGGAAGGGAATACGGCTGCTTTGACCTGAATAAAGTACGGCACTTTTCCTTTTATAATGCACACAATATGATTGACCAAATCTGCAGATCTCTCTTTATAATGGAAAGTGGGGGGCCCCAATGTGCACTATAGCATAGTCAGACCCAATTGCATTGGTTGCCATAGTTACCCCGGAAATGGTTCCACATTATCTTCTATACATTTTCCTGTTTCTAAATTCTTCCTGAAATCCGACAATTTTGCATTTGTGGTGATTTCCTCAGATTTGCAGCTCCCTCTGATGGTGTCAGACGTGGTCCTCACTCACCCGAGCCGCAAACATTCAGTTATGTTGTTTAAATTACACTTTTTATACCCTTTGTATTTAATATTGCAATGAAGAAGAAAGACATAAAGAAGGAAATCTTTCACAAACTGCCACCAGAATCCCAATCCCACCGAATAATAAAGAATCCCCTCCAATGGGGGCCAGCAGGGTCATCCTGCTTCAGGTGTATGGACGTTGTTAATGACTAGGTGGGGGGGAGGGGGGAGCAGATGTAAATGAAGGAGAAGGATTTCTGTCTCCAAATTCTGTTCAGTCTGAAATCTTTTTCGAGAATTATCAGAAGTGCACTATGAATGTCTGCGGTCTCTATGGTGATCCTATAGACTTCTATGGGAGGACTGCGGTCTCTATGGTGATCCTATAGACTTCTATGGGAGGACTGCGGTCTCTATGGTGATCCTATAGACTTCTATGGGAGGACTGCGGTCTCTATGGTGATCCTATAGACTTCTATGGGAGGACTGCGGTCTCTATGGTGATCCTATAGACTTCTATGGGAGGACTGCGGTCTCTATGGTGATCCTATAGACTTCTATGGGAGGACTGCGGTCTCTATGGTGATCCTATAGACTTCTATGGGAGGACTGCGGTCTCTATGGTGATCCTATAGACTTCTATGGGAGGTCTGCGGTCTCTATGGTGATCCTATAGACTTCTATGGGAGGTCTGCGGTATCTATGGTGATCCTATAGACTTCTATGGGAGGTCTGCGGTATCTATGGTGGTCCTATAGACTTCTATGGGAGGACTGCGGTCTCTATGGTGATCCTATAGACTTCTATGGGAGGACTGCGGTCTCTATGGTGATCCTATAGACTTCTATGGGAGGACTGCGGTCTCTATGGTGATCCTATAGACTTCTATGGGAGGTCTGCGGTCTCTATGGTGATCCTATAGACTTCTATGGGAGGACTGCGGTCTCTATGGTGATCCTATAGACTTCTATGGGAGGTCTGCGGTCTCTATGGTGATCCTATAGACTTCTATGGGAGGACTGCGGTCTCTATGGTGATCCTATAGACTTCTATGGGAGGACTGCGATCTCTATGGTGATCCTATAGACTTCTATGGGAGGTCTGCGGTCTCTATGGTGATCCAATAGACTTCTATGGGAGGACTGCGGCCTCTATGGTGATCCTATAGACTTCTATGGGAGGACTGCGATCTCTATGGTGGTCCTATAGACTTCTATGGGAGGTCGGCGGTCTCTATGGTGATCCTATAGACTTCTATGGGAGGACTGCGGCCTCTATGGTGATCCTATAGACTTCTATGGGAGGACTGCGGTCTCTATGGTGATCCTATAGACTTCTATGGGAGGACTGCGGTCTCTATGGTGGTCCTATAGACTTCTATGGGAGGTCTGCGGTCTCTATGGTGATCCTATAGACTTCTATGGGAGGTCTGCGGTCTCTATGGTGATCCTATAGACTTCTATGGGAGGACTGCGGTCTCTATGGTGATCCTATAGACTTCTATGGGAGGTCTGCGGTCTCTATGGTGATCCTATAGACTTCTATGGGAGGTCTGCGGTCTCTATGGTGATCCAATAGACTTCTATGGGAGGACTGCGGCCTCTATGGTGATCCTATAGACTTCTATGGGAGGACTGCGGTTTCTATGGTGGTCCTATAGACTTCTATGGGAGGACTGCGGTTTCTATGGTGGTCCTATAGACTTCTATGGGAGGTCTGCGGTCTCTATGGTGATCCTATAGACTTCTATGGGAGGTCCGCGGTCTCTATGGTGATCCTATAAACTTCTATGGGAGGTCCGTGGTCTCTATGGTGATCCTATAAACTTCTATGGGAGGTCCGCGGTCTCTATGGTGATCCTATAGACTTCTATGGGAGGACTGCAGTCTCTATGGTGATCCTATAGACTTCTATGGGAGGACTGCAGTCTCTATGGTGATCCTATAGACTTCTATGGGAGGACTGCGGTCTCTATGGTGATCCTATAGACTTCTATGGGAGGTCTGTGGTCTCTATGGTGATCCTATAAACTTCTATGGAAGGTCTGCGGTCTCTATGGTGATCCTATAGACTTCTATGGGAGGTCCGCGGTCTCTATGGTGATCCTATAGACTTCTATGGGAGTACTGCAGTCAGAGGTGTAACTAGAGCCTTCAGGGCCCCGATGCAAGAAACCATGAAGGGCCCCCCCAGATCCCTGGCCGGGGCCCTTCCCTTCAAGCCCAGGGCTCTTCCCACTAATCCTGGGGCTCTTTATTCTCGTTGCATGGCCTTTTATTACGGTCCCGCAGCAGGATCCTTTCACAAGTTCTGCAGTGGGCTCCCTTCCTGCAATCTTGGGGCCTCCCCACAGTGGTGCAATGCCAGGGCCCGGTCGCAAGTGTGACTTTTGCAATCCTGGAAGTTCACCCACTGGTTTGCTACTGGGCCCCCTGGAGCATGGGGCCCGGTAGCAATCGCAACCCCTGCAACCCCTGTAGTTACGCCCCTGACTATAGTCTCTGTGGTGATCCTATAGACTTCTATGGGAGGACTGTGGCCTCTATGGTGATCCTATAGACTTCTATGGGAGGTTTGCGGTCTCTATGGTGATCCTATAGACTTCTATGGGAGGACTGCGGTCTCTATGGTGATCCTATAGACTTCTATGGGAGGTCCGCGGTCTCTATGGTGATCCTATAGACTTCTATGGGAGGTCTGAGGTCTCTATGGTGATCCTATAGACTTCAATGGGAGTCCTGAGGTCTCTATGGTGATCCTATAGACTTCTATGGGAGGTCTGCGGTCTCTATGGTGATCCTATAGACTTCTATGGGAGGTCTGCAGTCTCTATGGTGATCCTATAGACTTCTATGGGAGGTCTGCGGTCTCTATGGTGATCCTATAGACTTCTATGGGAGGTCTGCGGTCTCTATGGTGATCCTATAAACTTCTATGGGAGGTCTGCGGTCTCTATGGTGATCCCATAGACTTCTATGGGAGGTCTGCGGTCTCTATGGTGATCCCATAGACTTCTATGGGAGGTCTGAGGTCTCTATGGTGATCCTATAGACTTCAATGGGAGGACTGAGGTCTCTATGGTGATCCTATAGACTTCTATGGGAGGTCTGCGGTCTCTATGGTGATCCTATAGACTTCTATGGGAGGTCTGCGGTCTCTATGGTGATCCTATAGACTTCTATGGGAGGTCTGCGGTCTCTATGGTGATCCTATAAACTTCTATGGGAGGTCTGCGGTCTCTATGGTGATCCTATAGACTTCTATGGGAGGTCTGCGGTCTCTATGGTGATCCTATAGACTTCTATGGGAGGTCTGCGGTCTCTATGGTGATCCTATAGACTTCTATGGGAGGTCTGCGGTCTCTATGGTGATCCTATAGACTTCTATGGGAGGTCTGCGGTCTCTATGGTGATCCTATAGACTTCTATGGGAGGTCTGCGGTCTCTATGGTGATCCTATAGACTTCTATGGGAGGACTGCGGTCTCTATGGTGATCCTATAGACTTCTATGGGAGGACTGCGGTCTCTATGGTGATCCTATAGACTTCTATGGGAGGTTGTTAATGGATGTTGTTAATGACTAGGCGCGGGCGGGGGGTGGGGGAGGAGGAATAGCAGATGTAAATGACAATGAAGGATTTCAGTCTCCGAATTCTGTTCAGTCTGAATTATTGTTGGAGAATGATCAGAAGTGCACTATGAATGTATAAGACCACCCTGAATGCTCCAACTAATGGCGTGATTAAAGCATGCATCTTCCTCGCTCTCATAGTTGCTTAGAAGTAAACTGGAGTATGATTCTGATGATTCTGAGGGTTGGTTGTGGTCCAGATTTCCTTTCTCCTGATCAGCTGGGAATATGGAAGGAGTTCTACAGGTAAAGTCCAGCCAACAACCTTTCAGATAGAAGCCGGTCCTATAGATGGAGATGAAGCTTCTGCTTCCAGAACACCATCCAGCAGTAATTGATTATTGATTGACCCTCAGCTGTAGGGAGCTGGATTTGTCTTCTGAGTGCCGGCACCACTGCAGCTCACAGTCCAGACAATAGAACCCGGAGCACATAACCCCATAGACATTCACTGCTGACTTTTCTTCTGGCTCCTGCATTAAACCTCGACAACGTTCTCAGGAAGTCGGCTGCTGATCTGTTCTGATTTCCAATAAATCCTTTTACATTTCTTTTCCTGTGTATGTCATTTATTGAAGTAAATCTCATCTTAAGCCTAGTACACACGGGCTTCAGCTTGTACAAGAGCAGTGCGTGTACTGCAAGCTTTTACAAAGTATTCGCAGAGTTTTGTTGAAGCCTTTCTTGGCATTCATCTCCAGTATGGGAATGTTATACACCAATATTAATGGGAATGTCACCTTCAACAACTGCTAGCAGGCTCTCAACCTTTCTAGACTTCTCAAAGCTTGGTAGTCAAAACTCCCAGGAAGATCTTTGTTCAAAATTCCCATAATGCAACTGGGGAGGATTCAACATGGCTGCTCAAAGCATGGCCAAAGCTCTGCAAATGCTTTCCAGAAAGCTTGCTGTACACAATGCTCCTGTGAACAAGGCCGGATTTTAGACACATTGGCCATTACACCTATACTACATGGACCACCCCCCATCATCCAGATGATGTAGGTCAGATGTCTTCAGTGAAGGGTCCTGGTAATCTTCCATCATGCAAAGACATTGGAGACAATTGGGCTCCTCCAGCCTTGTGGTAACAGTTTGGCGAAGACGCTTTTCTGTTCCATCATGACTGTGCCCTCCCCCGTGTACAAACCCAGCTCCATAAAACATGGTGTGACCAGTTTGGTGTGTAGGAACTCCAGTGTCCTGTATAGAGCCCTGACCTTATCCCTACTTTTGGAAGATCTGTGGTATAATTTCTACTCATCCAACATCAGCATCTGCCCTTAACCCTATGGAACACCATTGGGATGAGGTCATGGAGGAAATCGAGTGTCCTGCACAGAGCCCTGACCTCATCCCTACTTTCGGAAGACCTTTGGTATGAAATCTTCCCATCAAACATCCGTACCTGCTCATCAGTAGCATCCCATCCAAAGGTGTTCAGTAGGTTTGAGGTCATGGAAGAAATCATGTGTTTTGCAGAGAGCAACTCCTTATTAATGGCTATGGTGTTTGCAGATGGAGGTCTGCGGTCTCTTTGGTGATCCAATAGACTTCTATTGAAGGTCTATTGTCTCTATAGTGACCCTGTAACTTCTATGGGAGGTCTGCGGTCTCTATAGTGACCCTGTAACTTCTATGGGAGGTCTGCGTGGTCTCTGTGGTGATCCTATAGACTTCTATGGGAGGACTGCGGTCTCTATGGTGATCCTATAGACTTCTATGGGAGGACTGCGGTCTCTATGGTGATCCTATAGACTTCTTTGGAAGGTCTGTGGTCTCTATGGTGATCCTATAGACTTCTATGGGAGGTCTGCGGTCTCTATGGTGGTCCTATAGACTTCTTTGGAAGGTCTGTGGTCTCTATAGTGACCCTGTAACTTCTATGGGAGGACTGCGGTCTCTATGGTGATCCTATAGACTTCTATGGGAGGACTGCGGTCTCTATGGTGATCCTATAGACTTCTATGGGAGGTCTGCGGTCTCTATGGTGATCCTATAGACTTTTATGGGAGGTCCGCGGTCTGTATGGTGATCCTATAGACTTCTATGGGAGGACTGCGGTCTCTATGGTGATCCTATAGACTTCTATGGTAGGTCTGTGGTCTCTATGGTGATCCTATAAACTTCTATGGAAGGTCTGCGGTCTCTATGGTGATCCTATAGACTTCTATGGGAGGTCCGCGGTCTCTATGGTGATCCTATAGACTTCTATGGGAGTACTGCAGTCAGAGGTGTAACTAGAGCCTTCAGGGCCCCGATGCAAGAAACCATGAAGGGCCCCCCCAGATCCCTGGCCGGGGCCCTTCCCTTCAAGCCCAGGGCTCTTCCCACTAATCCTGGGGCTCTTTATTCTCGTTGCATGGCCTTTTATTACGGTCCCGCAGCAGGATCCTTTCACAAGTTCTGCAGTGGGCTCCCTTCCTGCAATCTTGGGGCCTCCCCACAGTGGTGCAGTGCCAGGGCCCGGTCGCAAGTGTGACTTTTGCAATCCTGGAAGTTCACCCACTGGTTTGCTACTGGGCCCCCTGGAGCATGGGGCCCGGTAGCAATCGCAACCCCTGCAACCCCTGTAGTTACGCCCCTGACTGCAGTCTCTGTGGTGATCCTATAGACTTCTATGGGAGGACTGCGGCCTCTATGGTGATCCTATAGACTTCTATGGGAGGTTTGCGGTCTCTATGGTGATCCTATAGACTTCTATGGGAGGACTGCGGTCTCTATGGTGATCCTATAGACTTCTATGGGAGGTCTGCGGTCTCTGTGGTGATCCTATAGACTTCTATGGGAGTACTGCGGTCTCTGTGGTGATCCTATAGACTTCTATGGGAGGTCTGTGGTCTCTATGGTGATCCTATAGACTTCTATGGGAGGTCCGCGGTCTCTATGGTGATCCTATAGACTTCTATGGGAGGTCTGAGGTCTCTATGGTGGGTGATCCTATAGACTTCAATGGGAGTCCTGAGGTCTCTATGGTGATCCTATAGACTTCTATGGGAGGTCTGCGGTCTCTATGGTGATCCTATAGACTTCTATGGGAGGTCTGCGGTCTCTATGGTGATCCAATAGACTTCTATGGGAGGTCTGCGGTCTCTATGGTGATCCTATAGACTTCTATGGGAGGACTGCGGTCTCTATGGTGGTCCTATAGACTTCTATGGGAGGTCTGCGGTCTCTATGGTGATCCTATAGACTTCTATGGGAGGTCTGCGGTCTCTATGGTGATCCTATAAACTTCTATGGGAGGTCCGTGGTCTCTATGGTGATCCTATAAACTTCTATGGGAGGTCCGCGGTCTCTATGGTGATCCTATAGACTTCTATGGGAGGACTGCAGTCTCTATGGTGATCCTATAGACTTCTATGGGAGGACTGCGGTCTCTATGGTGATCCTATAGACTTCTATGGGAGGTCTGCGGTCTCTATGGTGATCCTATAGACTTCTATGGGAGGTCTGCGGTCTCTATGGTGATCCTATAGACTTCTATGGGAGGTCTGCGGTCTCTATGGTGATCCCATAGACTTCTATGGGAGGTCTGCGGTCTCTATGGTGATCCCATAGACTTCTATGGGAGGTCTGAGGTCTCTATGGTGATCCTATAGACTTCAATGGGAGGACTGAGGTCTCTATGGTGATCCTATAGACTTCTATGGGAGGTCTGCGGTCTCTATGGTGATCCTATAGACTTCTATGGGAGGTCTGCGGTCTCTATGGTGATCCTATAGACTTCTATGGGAGGTCTGCGGTCTCTATGGTGATCCTATAAACTTCTATGGGAGGTCTGCGGTCTCTATGGTGATCCTATAGACTTCTATGGGAGGTCTGCGGTCTCTATGGTGATCCTATAGACTTCTATGGGAGGTCTGCGGTCTCTATGGTGATCCTATAGACTTCTATGGGAGGTCTGCGGTCTCTATGGTGATCCTATAGACTTCTATGGGAGGTCTGCGGTCTCTATGGTGATCCTATAGACTTCTATGGGAGGTCTGCGGTCTCTATGGTGATCCTATAGACTTCTATGGGAGGACTGCGGTCTCTATGGTGATCCTATAGACTTCTATGGGAGGACTGCGGTCTCTATGGTGATCCTATAGACTTCTATGGGAGGTTGTTAATGGATGTTGTTAATGACTAGGCGCGGGCGGGGGGTGGGGGAGGAGGAATAGCAGATGTAAATGACAATGAAGGATTTCAGTCTCCGAATTCTGTTCAGTCTGAATTATTGTTGGAGAATGATCAGAAGTGCACTATGAATGTATAAGACCACCCTGAATGCTCCAACTAATGGCGTGATTAAAGCATGCATCTTCCTCGCTCTCATAGTTGCTTAGAAGTAAACTGGAGTATGATTCTGATGATTCTGAGGGTTGGTTGTGGTCCAGATTTCCTTTCTCCTGATCAGCTGGGAATATGGAAGGAGTTCTACAGGTAAAGTCCAGCCAACAACCTTTCAGATAGAAGCCGGTCCTATAGATGGAGATGAAGCTTCTGCTTCCAGAACACCATCCAGCAGTAATTGATTATTGATTGACCCTCAGCTGTAGGGAGCTGGATTTGTCTTCTGAGTGCCGGCACCACTGCAGCTCACAGTCCAGACAATAGAACCCGGAGCACATAACCCCATAGACATTCACTGCTGACTTTTCTTCTGGCTCCTGCATTAAACCTCGACAACGTTCTCAGGAAGTCGGCTGCTGATCTGTTCTGATTTCCAATAAATCCTTTTACATTTCTTTTCCTGTGTATGTCATTTATTGAAGTAAATCTCATCTTAAGCCTAGTACACACGGGCTTCAGCTTGTACAAGAGCAGTGCGTGTACTGCAAGCTTTTACAAAGTATTCGCAGAGTTTTGTTGAAGCCTTTCTTGGCATTCATCTCCAGTATGGGAATGTTATACACCAATATTAATGGGAATGTCACCTTCAACAACTGCTAGCAGGCTCTCAACCTTTCTAGACTTCTCAAAGCTTGGTAGTCAAAACTCCCAGGAAGATCTTTGTTCAAAATTCCCATAATGCAACTGGGGAGGATTCAACATGGCTGCTCAAAGCATGGCCAAAGCTCTGCAAATGCTTTCCAGAAAGCTTGCTGTACACAATGCTCCTGTGAACAAGGCCGGATTTTAGACACATTGGCCATTACACCTATACTACATGGACCACCCCCCATCATCCAGATGATGTAGGTCAGATGTCTTCAGTGAAGGGTCCTGGTAATCTTCCATCATGCAAAGACATTGGAGACAATTGGGCTCCTCCAGCCTTGTGGTAACAGTTTGGCGAAGACGCTTTTCTGTTCCATCATGACTGTGCCCTCCCCCGTGTACAAACCCAGCTCCATAAAACATGGTGTGACCAGTTTGGTGTGTAGGAACTCCAGTGTCCTGTATAGAGCCCTGACCTTATCCCTACTTTTGGAAGATCTGTGGTATAATTTCTACTCATCCAACATCAGCATCTGCCCTTAACCCTATGGAACACCATTGGGATGAGGTCATGGAGGAAATCGAGTGTCCTGCACAGAGCCCTGACCTCATCCCTACTTTCGGAAGATCTTTGGTATGAAATCTTCCCATCAAACATCCATACCTGCTCATCAGTAGCATCCCATCCAAAGGTGTTCAGTAGGTTTGAGGTCATGGAAGAAATCATGTGTTTTGCAGAGAGCAACTCCTTATTAATGGCTATGGTGTTTGCAGATGGAGGTCTGCGGTCTCTTTGGTGATCCAATAGACTTCTATTGAAGGTCTATTGTCTCTATAGTGACCCTGTAACTTCTATGGGAGGTCTGCGTGGTCTCTGTGGTGATCCTATAGACTTCTATGGGAGGACTGCGGTCTCTATGGTGATCCTATAGACTTCTATGGGAGTTCTGCGGTCTCTGTGGTGATCCTATAGACTTCTATGGGAGGACTGCAGTCTCTATGGTGATCCTATAGACTTCTATGGGAGGACTGCGGTCTCTATGGTGATCCTATAGACTTCTTTGGAAGGTCTGTGGTCTCTATGGTGATCCTATAGACTTCTATGGGAGGTCTGCGGTCTCTATGGTGGTCCTATAGACTTCTTTGGAAGGTCTGTGGTCTCTATAGTGACCCTGTAACTTCTATGGGAGGACTGCGGTCTCTATGGTGATCCTATAGACTTCTATGGGAGGACTGCGGTCTCTATGGTGATCCTATAGACTTCTATGGGAGGTCTGCGGTCTCTATGGTGATCCTATAGACTTTTATGGGAGGTCCGCGGTCTGTATGGTGATCCTATAGACTTCTATGGGAGGTCTGCGGTCTCTATGGTGATCCTATAGACTTCTATATGAGGACTGCGGTCTCTATGGTGATCCTATAGACTTCTATGGGAGGTCTGCGGTCTCTATAGTGACCCTGTAACTTCTATGGGAGGACTGCGGTCTCTATGGTGATCCTATAGACTTCTATGGGAGGACTGCGGTCTCTATGGTGATCCCATAGACTTCTATGGGAGGACTGCGGTCTCTATGGTGATCCTATAGACTTCTATGGGAGGTCTGCGGTCTCTATGGTGATCCTATAGACTTCTATGGGAGGTCTGCGGTCTCTATGGTGGTCCTATAGACTTCTTTGGAAGGTCTGTGGTCTCTATAGTGACCCTGTAACTTCTATGGGAGGACTGCGGTCTCTATGGTGATCCTATAGACTTCTATGGGAGGTCTGCGGTCTCTATGGTGATCCTATAGACTTTTATGGGAGGTCCGCGGTCTCTATGGTGATCCTATAGACTTCTATGGGAGGTCTGCGGTCTCTATGGTGATCCTATAGACTTCTATTGGAGGACTGCGGTCTCTATGGTGATCCTATAGACTTCTATGGGAGGTCTGTGGTCTCTATGGTGATCCTATAGACTTCTATTGGAGGACTGAGGTCTCCATGGTGATTCTATAGACTTCTAAGGGAGGTCTGCGGTCTCTATGGTGGTCCTATAGACTTCTATGGGAGGTCTGCGGTCTCTATGGTGATCCTATAGACTTCTATGGGAGTTCTGCGGTCTCTATGGTGATCCTATAGACTTCTAAGGGAGAACTGCGGTCTCTATGGTGATCCTATAGACTTCTATGGGAGGACTGCGGTCTCTATGGTGATCCTATAGACTTCTATGGGAGTTCTGCGGTCTCTATGGTGATCCTATAGACTTCTATGGGAGGTCTGCGGTCTCTATGGTGATCCTATAGACTTCTAAGGGAGAACTGCGGTCTCTATGGTGATCCTATAGACTTCTATGGGAGGACTGCGGTCTCTATGGTGATCCTATAGACTTCTATGGGAGGTCTGCGGTCTCTATGGTGATCCTATAGACTTCTATGGGAGTTCTGCGGTCTCTATGGTGATCCTATAGACTTCTATGGGAGGTCTGCGGTCTCTATGGTGATCCTATAGACTTCTATGGGAGGTCTGAGGTCTCTATGGTGATCCTATAGACTTCTATGGGAGGACTGCGGTCTCTATGGTGATCCTATAGACTTCTATGGGAGGTCTGAGGTCTCTATGGTGATCCTATAGACTTCTATGGGAGGTCTGAGGTCTCTATGGTGATCCTATAGACTTCTATGGGAGGTCTGCGGTCTCTATGGTGATCCTATAGACTTCTATGGGAGGTCTGCGGTCTCTATGGTGATCCTATAGACTTCTATGGGAGGACTGCGGTCTCTATGGTGATCCTATAGACTTCTATGGGAGGACTGCGGTCTCTATGGTGATCCTATAGACTTCTAGGGGAGGACTGCGGTCTCTATGGTGATCCTATAGACTTCTATGGGAGGTCTGCGGTCTCTATGGTGATCCTATAGACTTCTATGGGAGGTCTGCGGTCTCTATGGTGATCCTATAGACTTCTATGGGAGGTCTGCGGTCTCTATGGTGATCCCATAGACTTCTATGGGAGGACTGCGGTCTCTATGGTGATCCCATAGACTTCTATGGGAGGACTGCGGTCTCTATGGTGATCCCATAGACTTCTAGGGGAGGACTGCGGTCTCTATGGTGATCCTATAGACTTCTATGGGAGGTCTGAGGTCTCTATGGTGATCCTATAGACTTCTATTGGGGGACTGAGGTCTCCATGGTGATTCTATAGACTTCTAAGGGAGGTCTGCGGTCTCTATGGTGCTCCTATAGACTTCTATGGGAGGTCTGCGGTCTCTATGGTGATCCTATAGACTTCTATGGGAGTTCTGCGGTCTCTATGGTGATCCTATAGACTTCTAAAGGAGAACTGCGGTCTCTATGGTGATCCTATAGACTTCTATGGGAGGACTGCGGTCTCTATGGTGATCCTATAGACTTCTATGGGAGTTCTGCGGTCTCTATGGTGATCCTATAGACTTCTATGGGAGGTCTGCGGTCTCTATGGTGATCCTATAGACTTCTAAGGGAGAACTGCGGTCTCTATGGTGATCCTATAGACTTCTATGGGAGGACTGCGGTCTCTATGGTGATCCTATAGACTTCTATGGGAGGTCTGCGGTCTCTATGGTGATCCTATAGACTTCTATGGGAGTTCTGCGGTCTCTATGGTGATCCTATAGACTTCTATGGGAGGTCTGCGGTCTCTATGGTGATCCTATAGACTTCTATGGGAGGTCTGCGGTCTCTATGGTGATCCTATAGACTTCTATGGGAGGTCTGCGGTCTCTATGGTGATCCTATAGACTTCTATGGGAGGACTGCGGTCTCTATGGTGATCCTATAGACTTCTATGGGAGGTCTGCGGTCTCTATGGTGATCCTATAGACTTCTATGGGAGGTCTGCGGTCTCTATGGTGATCCTATAGACTTCTATGGGAGGACTGCGGTCTCTATGGTGATCCTATAGACTTCTATGGGAGGACTGCGGTCTCTATGGTGATCCTATAGACTTCTAGGGGAGGACTGCGGTCTCTATGGTGATCCTATAGACTTCTATGGGAGGTCTGCGGTCTCTATGGTGATCCTATAGACTTCTATGGGAGGTCTGCGGTCTCTATGGTGATCCTATAGACTTCTATGGGAGGTCTGCGGTCTCTATGGTGATCCCATAGACTTCTATGGGAGGACTGCGGTCTCTATGGTGATCCCATAGACTTCTAGGGGAGGACTGCGGTCTCTATGGTGATCCTATAGACTTCTATGGGAGGTCTGAGGTCTCTATGGTGATCCTATAGACTTCTATGGGAGTTCTGCGGTCTCTATGGTGATCCTATAGACTTCTATGGGAGGACTGCGGTCTCTATGGTGATCCTATAGACTTCTATGGGAGGACTGCGGTCTCTATGGTGATCATATAGACTTCTATGGGAGGTCTGAGGTCTCTATGGTGATCCTATAGACTTCTATGGGAGGACTGCGGTCTCTATGGTGATCCTATAGACTTCTATGGGAGGTCTGCGGTCTCTATGGTGATCCTATAGACTTTTATGGGAGGTCTGCGGTCTCTATGGTGATCCTATAGACTTCTATGGGAGGTCTGCGGTCTCTATGGTGATCCTATAGACTTCTATGGGAGGACTGCAGTCTCTATGGTGATCCTATAGACTTCTATGGGAGGTCCGCGGTCTCTATGGTGATCCTATAGACTTCTATGGGAGGTCTGCGGTCTCTATGGTGATCCTATAGACTTATATGGGAGGTCTGCGGTCTCTATGGTGATCCTATAGACTTCTATGGGAGGTCTGCGGTCTCTATGGTGATCCTATAGACTTCTATGGGAGGACGGCGGTCTCTATGGTGATCCTATAGACTTCTATGGGAGGACTGAGGTCTCTATGGTGATCCTATAGACTTCTACGGGAGGTCTGCGGTCTCTATGGTGATCCTATAGACTTCTATGGGAGGTCTGCGGTCTCTATGGTGATCCTATAGACTTCTATGGGAGGACTGTGGTCTCTATGGTGATCCTATAGACTTCTATGGGAGGACTGCGGTCTCTATGGTGATCCTATAGACTTCTATGGGAGGACTGCGGTCTCTATGGTGATCATATAGACTTCTATGGGAGGACTGCGGTCTCTATGGTGATCCTATAGACTTCTATGGGAGGTCTGAGGTCTCTATGGTGATCCTATAGACTTCTATGGGAGGTCTGCGGTCTCTATGGTGATCCTATAGACTTCTATGGGAGGACTGCGGTCTCTATGGTGATCCTATAGACTTCTATGGTTGGACTGCGGTCTCTATGGTGATCCTATAGACTTCTATGGGAGGACTGCGGTCTCTATGGTGATCCTATACACTTCTATGGGAGGACTGCGGTCTCTATGGTGATCCTATAGACTTCTATGGGAGGTCTGCGGTCTCTATGGTGATCCTATAGACTTCTATGGGAGGTCTGCGGTCTCTATGGTGATCCTATAGACTTCTATGGGAGGACGGCGGTCTCTGGTGATCCTATAGACTTCTATGGGAGGTCTGCGGTCTCTATGGTGATCCTATAGACTTCTATGGGAGGTCTGCGGTCTCTATGGTGATTCTATAGACTTCTATGGGAGGACTGCGGTCTCTATGGTGATTCTATAGACTTCTATGGGAGGTCTGCGGTCTCTATGGTGGTCCTATAGACTTCTATGGGAGGACTGCGGTCTCTATGGTGATCCTATAGACTTCTATGGGAGGTCTGCGGTCTCTATCGTGATCCTATAGACTTCTATGGGAGGACTGCGGTCTCTATGGTGATCCTATAGACTTCTATGGGAGGTCTGAGGTCTCTATGGTGATCCTATAGACTTCTATGGGAGGACTGCGGTCTCTATGGTGATCCCATAGACTTCTATGGGAGGACTGCGGTCTCTATGGTGATCCTATAGACTTCTATGGGAGGACTGCGGTCTCTATGGTGATCCTATAGACTTCTATGGGAGGTCTGCGGTCTCTATGGTGATCCTATAGACTTCTATGGGAGGACTGCGGTCTCTATGGTGATCCTATAGACTTCTATGGGAGGACTGAGGTCTCTATGGTGATCCTATAGACTTTTATGGGAGGTCCGCGGTCTCTATGGTGATCCTATAGACTTCTATGGGAGGTCTGCGGTCTCTATGGTGATCCTATAGACTTCTATTGGAGGACTGCGGTCTCTATGGTGATCCTATAGACTTCTATGGGAGGACTGCGGTCTCTATGGTGATCCTATAGACTTCTATGGGAGGTCTGCGGTCTCTATGGTGATCCTATAGACTTCTATGGGAGTTCTGCGGTCTCTATGGTGATCCTATAGACTTCTATGGGAGGTCTGCGGTCTCTATGGTGATCCTATAGACTTCTATGGGAGGTCTGAGGTCTCTATGGTGATCCTATAGACTTCTATGGGAGGACTGCGGTCTCTATGGTGATCCTATAGACTTCTATGGGAGGACTGCGGTCTCTATGGTGATCCTATAGACTTCTATGGGAGATCTGCGGTCTCTATGGTGGTCCTATAGACTTCTATGGGAGGACTGCGGTCTCTATGGTGATCCTATAGACTTCTATGGGAGGTCTGCGGTCTCTATGGTGATCCTATAGACTTCTATGGGAGGACTGCGGTCTCTATGGTGATCCTATAGACTTCTATGGGAGGTCTGCGGTCTCTATGGTGATCCCATAGACTTCTATGGGAGGACTGCGGTCTCTATGGTGATCCCATAGACTTCTATGGGAGGTCTGCGGTCTCTATGGTGATCCCATAGACTTCTATGGGAGGTCTGCGGTCTCTATGGTGATCCTATAAACTTCTATGGAAGGTCTGCGGTCTCTATGGTGGTCCTATAGACTTCTATGGGAGGTCCGCGGTCTCTATGGTGATCCTATAAACTTCTATGGAAGGTCTGCGGTCTCTATGGTGATCCTATAGACTTCTATGGGAGGTCTGCGGTCTCTATGGTGATCCTATAGACTTCTATGGGAGGACTGCGGTCTCTATGGTGATCCTATAGACTTTTATGGGAGGTCTGCGGTCTCTATGGTGATCCTATAGACTTCTATGGGAGGACTGCGGTCTCTATGGTGATCCTATAGACTTCTATGGGAGGTCTGCGGTCTCTATGGTGATCCTATAGACTTCTATGGGAGGACTGCGGTCTCTATGGTGATCCTATAGACTTCTATGGGAGGTCTGCGGTCTCTATGGTGATCCTATAGACTTCTATTGGAGGACTGCGGTCTCTATGGTGATCCTATAGACTTCTATTGGAGGACTGAGGTCTCCATGGTGATTCTATAGACTTCTATGGGAGGACTGCGGTCTCTATGGTGATCCTATAGATATCACTTTGAGGTGAAGGGAGAAGAGGTCTCTCAGAATTCTCCAATCACATTTCGGGGAATAGCTGACGTCACTATACCGGGAAACATCTTCCGCGCACTTGTAGGCGGACCAATGGGAAAATCCTGAGGTGAGCGGGCAGCCAATGGGAGCGCAGCATGCGGGTGGGGGAAGGAAGCGCCAATTTAATGCGTCTCTCTCTCTCTCGCTCTCCCCGGACAAGATGGCGGCTGCGGCTTTGTTTGTGCTGAGCGCCGTGTGAGGGGAGAGGGGGAGGAGCCTGGGCCGGAGGGAGTCTCACTTCTCTGTCTTCACCCTGTGAGTGGCCGGGAATGGACGGAGATCGGTGAGAGGAAGGCCGGAGCGGAGTGCCGGGGCCGGGGAGCGACATGACAGCAGAGCCCAAGAGGTAGGCCGCACCGCCATACCGGGGCCCCCCGGGGGGAGGAGCTACGGGACTGAGGGCCCCACACTGGCGGGGAGACTAGGGGCCCGAGTGTGGGCGGAGCTACACCGAGTATAGGCCTCAGGGGCCCGACTGTAGGTGGAGCTACAGCCCAGGAGGCCTTTGGGGGCCCAAATTTTACCCCTGACACCCCCAGGGTGACCCTGAATATAGAAGACCCCACGGGGACCCCCTAATACCCCACAGGGACTCCCTAATACCCCACAGGGACCCCCTAATACCCCACAGGGACCCCCTAATACCGCACAGGGACCCCCTAATACCGCACAGGGACCCCCTAATACCCCACAGGGACTCCCTAATACCCCACAGGGACTCCCTAATACCCCACAGGGACTCCCTAATACCCCACAGGGACCCCCTAATACCCCACAGGGACTCCCTAATACCCCACAGGGACCCCCTAATACCCCACAGGGACCCCCTAATACCCCACAGGGACCCCCTAATACTCCTCCGGGGCCTGCTGATCCTACCCTGACCCCCCCCTCATAATACTCTGCCGGGCCCCTGCACTATCCCCCCAGGAACACCGTAATACCCTGCTGGGCCCACATACTACCCCCCACCTCTACCCCATAATACCCCCCAGGGCCTGCTGATCTTCCCCCCCCCCCCATACCTCCACCTGTAACCCATAATGCCCCCGGGGGCCCCCGTACTACCCCGCTGGGCCCGCTGCACCTATCCTCCCTGGGCCCCCGTACTACCCCCACCAAAACCCCATAATGCCCAACGGGCCCCATCCTACCCCCACTGAAACCCCATTAGACCCCACCGGGTCTACTGCCCCTATCCTCCCGGGGCCCTCATACTGCCCCCTACTGTACCCCATAATACTCCGCTGGGCCCCAATACTACTCTCACTGTGCCCACTTCCCCTATCCTACCCCAGCCCCCTTTACCCCCACCAAAACCCCATAATACCCCGCCAACCCTCACTACTGCTCCCGCCGTGCCAACTGCCCCTTTCATCCCACCCCCAGGCCCCCGTACTGCCCTCTCCTGCACCCCATAATACCCCCTCCCCTGTACCACCACCGTAACCCCATATTCACCCCCTGCCCCTATCCTACCCCCACCAAAACCCCATAATACAACGTTGGCGCCCCCCCATATAGTCCTTCCGCACTGTCCTCTGACCCCCCCGTATAGTCCTTCCGCACTGTCCTCTGACCCCCCCCCGTATAGTCCTTCCGCACTTTCCTCTGACCCCTCCCCCCGTATAGTCCTTCCGCACTGTCCTCTGACCCCTCCCCCCGTATAGTCCTTCCGCACTGTCCTCTGACCCCCCCCCCCCGTATAGTCCTTCCGCACTTTCCTCTGACCCCCCCGTATAGTCCTTCCGCACTGTCCTCTGACCCCCCCCCGTATAGTCCTTCCGCACTGTCCTCTGACCCCCCCCGTATAGTCCTTCCGCACTTTCCTCTGACCCCCCCGTATAGTCCTTCCGCACTGTCCTCTGACCCCTCCCCCCGTATAGTCCTTCCGCACTGTCCTCTGACCCCTCCCCCCGTATAGTCCTTCCGCACTGTCCTCTGACCCCCCCCCCCGTATAGTCCTTCCGCACTTTCCTCTGACCCCCCCGTATAGTCCTTCCGCACTGTCCTCTGACCCCTCCCCCCGTATAGTCCTTCCGCACTGTCCTCTGACCCCCCCCGTATAGTCCTTCCGCACTGTCCTCTGACCCCTCCCCCCCCGTATAGTCCTTCCGCACATTCCTCTGACCCCCCCGTATAGTCCTTCCGCACTGTCCTCTGACCCCCCCCCCCGTATAGTCCTTCCGCACTGTCCTCTGACCCCCCCCCCCCGTATAGTCCTTCCGCACTGTCCTCTGACCCCCCCCCCCGTATAGTCCTTCCGCACTGTCCTCTGACCCCCCCCCCCCGTATAGTCCTTCCGCACTGTCCTCTGACCCCCCCGTATAGTCCTTCCGCACTGTCCTCTGACCCCCCCCCCCCCGTATAGTCCTTCCGCACTGTCCTCTGACCCCCCCGTATAGTCCTTCCGCACTGTCCTCTGACCCCCCCCCCCCCCGTATAGTCCTTCCGCACTGTCCTCTGACCCCCCCCCCCCCGTATAGTCCTTCCGCACTGTCCTCTGACCCCCCCCCGTATAGTCCTTCCGCACTTTCCTCTGACCCCTCCCCCCGTATAGTCCTTCCGCACTGTCCTCTGACCCCTCCCCCCGTATAGTCCTTCCGCACTGTCCTCTGACCCCCCCCCCCGTATAGTCCTTCCGCACTGTCCTCTGACCCCCCCGTATAGTCCTTCCGCACTTTCCTCTGACCCCCCCGTATAGTCCTTCCGCACTGTCCTCTGACCCCTCCCCCCGTATAGTCCTTCCGCACTGTCCTCTGACCCCCCCCGTATAGTCCTTCCGCACTGTCCTCTGACCCCTCCCCCCCCGTATAGTCCTTCCGCACATTCCTCTGACCCCCCCGTATAGTCCTTCCGCACTGTCCTCTGACCCCCCCCCCCGTATAGTCCTTCCGCACTGTCCTCTGACCCCCCCCCCCCCCGTATAGTCCTTCCGCACTGTCCTCTGACCCCCCCCCCCGTATAGTCCTTCCGCACTGTCCTCTGACCCCCCCGTATAGTCCTTCCGCACTGTCCTCTGACCCCCCCCCCCCCGTATAGTCCTTCCGCACTGTCCTCTGACCCCCCCGTATAGTCCTTCCGCACTGTCCTCTGACCCCCCCCCCCGTATAGTCCTTCCGCACTTTCCTCTGACCCCCCCGTATAGTCCTTCCGCACTGTCCTCTGACCCCTCCCCCCGTATAGTCCTTCCGCACTGTCCTCTGACCCCCCCCGTATAGTCCTTCCGCACTGTCCTCTGACCCCTCCCCCCGTATAGTCCTTCCGCACTGTCCTCTGACCCCTCCCCCGTATAGTCCTTCCGCACTGTCCTCTGACCCCTCCCCCCGTATAGTCCTTCCGCACTGTCCTCTGACCCCTCCCCCCGTATAGTCCTTCCGCACTGTCCTCTGACCCCTCCCCCCGTATAGTCCTTCCGCACTGTCCTCTGACCCCTCCCCCCGTATAGTCCTTCCGCACTGTCCTCTGACCCCTCCCCCCGTATAGTCCTTCCGCACTGTCCTCTGACCCCCCCCCCGTATAGTCCTTCCGCACTGTCCTCTGACCCCCCCCCCCGTATAGTCCTTCCGCACTGTCCTCTGACCCCTCCCCCCGTATAGTCCTTCCGCACTGTCCTCTGACCCCTCCCCCCGTATAGTCCTTCCGCACTGTCCTCTGACCCCCCCCCGTATAGTCCTTCCACACTGTCCTCTGACCCCTCCCCCCGTATAGTCCTTCCGCACTGTCCTCTGACCCCTCCCCCCGTATAGTCCTTCCGCACTGTCCTCTGACCCCCCCGTATAGTCCTTCCGCACTGTCCTCTGACCCCCCCGTATAGTCCTTCCGCACTGTCCTCTGACCCCCCCCCCCGTATAGTCCTTCCGCACTGTCCTCTGACCCCCCCGTATAGTCCTTCCGCACTGTCCTCTGACCCCCCCCCCCGTATAGTCCTTCCGCACTGTCCTCTGACCCCCCCCGTATAGTCCTTCCGCACTGTCCTCTGACCCCTCCCCCCGTATAGTCCTTCCGCACTGTCCTCTGACCCCTCCCCCCGTATAGTCCTTCCGCACTGTCCTCTGACCCCTCCCCCCGTATAGTCCTTCCGCACTGTCCTCTGACCCCCCCCGTATAGTCCTTCCGCACTGTCCTCTGACCCCTCCCCCCGTATAGTCCTTCCGCACTGTCCTCTGACCCCTCCCCCCGTATAGTCCTTCCGCACTGTCCTCTGACCCCTCCCCCCGTATAGTCCTTCCGCACTGTCCTCTGACCCCTCCCCCCGTATAGTCCTTCCGCACTGTCCTCTGACCCCTCCCCCCGTATAGTCCTTCCGCACTGTCCTCTGACCCCCCCCCGTATAGTCCTTCCGCACTGTCCTCTGACCCCCCCCCCCGTATAGTCCTTCCGCACTGTCCTCTGACCCCCCCCGTATAGTCCTTCCGCACTGTCCTCTGACCCCTCCCCCCGTATAGTCCTTCCGCACTGTCCTCTGACCCCTCCCCCCGTATAGTCCTTCCGCACTGTCCTCTGTGCCCCCCGTATAGTCCTTCCGCACTGTCCTCTGACCCCCCCCCCGTATAGTCCTTCCGCACTGTCCTCTGACCCCCCCCGTATAGTCCTTCCGCACTGTCCTCTGACCCCTCCCCCCGTATAGTCCTTCCGCACTGTCCTCTGTGCCCCCCCGTATAGTCCTTCCGCACTGTCCTCTGACCCCTCCCCCCGTATAGTCCTTCCGCACTGTCCTCTGACCCCTCCCCCCGTATAGTCCTTCCGCACTGTCCTCTGTGCCCCCCCGTATAGTCCTTCCGCACTGTCCTCTGACCCCTCCCCCCGTATAGTCCTTCCGCACTGTCCTCTGACCCCCCCGTATAGTCCTTCCGCACTGTCCTCTGACCCCCCCCCCCCGTATAGTCCTTCCGCACTGTCCTCTGACCCCCCCGTATAGTCCTTCCGCACTGTCCTCTGACCCCCCCGTATAGTCCTTCCGCACTGTCCTCTGACCCCCCCCCCCGTATAGTCCTTCCGCACTGTCCTCTGACCCCCCCCCCCGTATAGTCCTTCCGCACTGTCCTCTGACCCCCCCCCCCCGTATAGTCCTTCCGCACTGTCCTCTGACCCCCCCCCCGTATAGTCCTTCCGCACTGTCCTCTGACCCCTCCCCCCGTATAGTCCTTCCGCACTGTCCTCTGACCCCTCCCCCCGTATAGTCCTTCCGCACTGTCCTCTGACCCCTCCCCCCATATAGTCCTTCCGCACTGTCCTCTGACCCCCCCGTATAGTCCTTCCGCACTGTCCCCTGACCCCCCGTATAGTCCTTCCGCACTGTCCTCTGACCCCCCCCCCCCCGTATAGTCCTTCCGCACTGTCCTCTGACCCCCCCCCCCGTATAGTCCTTCCGCACTGTCCTGTGACCCCCCCCCCCCGTATAGTCCTTCCGCACTGTCCTCTGACCCCTCCCCCCGTATAGTCCTTCCGCACTGTCCTCTGACCCCTCCCCCCGTATAGTCCTTCCGCACTGTCCTCTGACCCCCCCCCGTATAGTCCTTCCGCACTGTCCTCTGACCCCCCCCCCCGTATAGTCCTTCCGCACTGTCCTCTGACCCCTCCCCCCGTATAGTCCTTCCGCACTGTCCTCTGACCCCTCCCCCCGTATAGTCCTTCCGCACTGTCCTCTGACCCCCCCGTATAGTCCTTCCGCACTGTCCTCTGACCCCCCCGTATAGTCCTTCCGCACTGTCCTCTGACCCCCCCGTATAGTCCTTCCGCACTGTCCTCTGACCCCTCCCCCTGTATAGTCCTTCTGCACTGTCCTCTGACCCCTCCCCCCGTATAGTCCTTCCGCACTGTCCTCTGACCCCCACGTATAGTCCTTCCGCACTGTCCTCTGACCCCTCCCCCCGTATAGTCCTTCCGCACTGTCCTCTGACCCCTCCCCCTGTATAGTCCTTCCGCACTGTCCTCTGACCCCCCCGTATAGTCCTTCCGCACTGTCCTCTGACCCCTCCCCCTGTATAGTCCTTCTGCACTGTCCTCTGACCCCTCCCCCCGTATAGTCCTTCCGCACTGTCCTCTGACCCCCACGTATAGTCCTTCCGCACTGTCCTCTGACCCCTCCCCCCGTATAGTCCTTCCGCACTGTCCTCTGACCCCTCCCCCCGTATAGTCCTTCCGCACTGTCCTCTGACCCCTCCCCCCGTATAGTCCTTCCGCACTGTCCTCTGACCCTCCCCCGTATAGTCCTTCCGCACTGTCCTCTGACCCCCCCGTATAGTCCTTCCGCACTGTCCTCTGACCCCTCCCCCCGTATAGTCCTTCCGCACTGTCCTCTGACCCCTCCCCCCGTATAGTCCTTCCGCACTGTCCTCTGACCCCCTCCCGTATAGTCCTTCCGCACTGTCCTCTGACCCCTTCCCCCGTATAGTCCTTCCGCACTGTCCTCTGACCCCTTCCCCCGTATAGTCCTTCCGCACTGTCCTCTGACCCCTCCCCCCGTATAGTCCTTCCGCACTGTCCTCTGACCCCCCCGTATAGTCCTTCCGCACTGTCCTCTGACCCCCCCGTATAGTCCTTCCGCACTGTCCTCTGACCCCTCCCCCCGTATAGTCCTTCCGCACTGTCCTCTGACCCCTCCCCCCGTATAGTCCTTCCGCACTGTCCTCTGACCCCCTCCCGTATAGTCCTTCCGCACTGTCCTCTGACCCCTCCCCCTGTATAGTCCTTCCGCACTGTCCTCTGACCCCTCCCCCCGTATAGTCCTTCTGCACTGTCCTCTGACCCCTCCCCCCGTATAGTCCTTCTGCACTGTCCTCTGACCCCTCCCCCCGTATTGTCCTTCCGCACTGTCCTCTGACCCCCCCGTATAGTCCTTCCGCACTGTCCCCTGACCCCCCGTATAGTCCTTCCGCACTGTCCTCTGACCCCCCCCGTATAGTCCTTCCGCACTGTCCTGTGACCCCCCCCCGTATAGTCCTTCCGCACTGTCCTCTGACCCCCCCCGTATAGTCCTTCCGCACTGTCCTCTGACCCCCCCGTATAGTCCTTCCGCACTGTCCTCTGACCCCCCAGTATAGTCCTTCCGCACTGTCCTGTGACCTCCCCCCCGTATAGTCCTTCCGCACTGTCCTCTGACCCCCCCGTATAGTCCTTCCGCACTGTCCTCTGACCCCCCCGTATAGTCCTTCCGCACTGTCCTGTGACCCCCCCCCCGTATAGTCCTTCCGCACTGTCCTCTGACCCCTCCCCCTGTATCGTCCTTCCGCACTGTCCTCTGACCCCCCCCCCCCGTATAGTCCTTCCGCACTGTCCTCTGACCCCTCCCCCCGTATAGTCCTTCCGCACTGTCCTCTGACCCCTCCCCCCGTATAGTCCTTCCGCACTGTCCTCTGACCCCCCCGTATAGTCCTTCCGCACTGTCCTCTGACCCCCCCCGTATAGTCCTTCCGCACTGTCCTGTGACCCCCCCCCGTATAGTCCTTCCGCACTGTCCTCTGACCCCCCCCCCGTATAGTCCTTCCGCACTGTCCTCTGACCCCCCCCGTATAGTCCTTCCGCACTGTCCTCTGACCCCTCCCCCCGTATAGTCCTTCCGCACTGTCCTCTGACCCCCCCCCGTATAGTCCTTCCGCACTGTCCTCTGACCCCCCCGTATAGTCCTTCCGCACTGTCCTCTGACCCCCCCCCCCCGTATAGTCCTTCCGCACTGTCCTCTGACCCCCCCGTATAGTCCTTCCGCACTGTCCTCTGACCCCCCCGTATAGTCCTTCCGCACTGTCCTCTGACCCCCCCCGTATAGTCCTTCCGCACTGTCCTGTGACCCCCCCCGTATAGTCCTTCCGCACTGTCCTCTGACCCCTCCCCCCGTATAGTCCTTCCGCACTGTCCTCTGACCCCCCCGTATAGTCCTTCCGCACTGTCCTCTGACCCCCCCCCCGTATAGTCCTTCTGCACTGTCCTCTGACCCCCCCGTATAGTCCTTCCGCACTGTCCTCTGACCCCCCCCCCCCCGTATAGTCCTTCCGCACTGTCCTCTGACCCCCCCCCCCCCTGTATAGTCCTTCCGCACTGTCCTCTGACCCCCCCCCGTATAGTCCTTCCGCACTGTCCTCTGACCCCCCCCCGTATAGTCCTTCCGCACTGTCCTCTGACCCCCCCCCCCGTATAGTCCTTCCGCACTGTCCCCTGACCCCCCCCGTATAGTCCTTCCGCACTGTCCTCTGACCCCCCCCCCCCCGTATAGTCCTTCCGCACTGTCCTCTGACCCCTCCCCCCGTATAGTCCTTCCGCACTGTCCTCTGACCCCCTCCCCCCCGTATAGTCCTTCCGCACTGTCCTCTGACCCCTCCCCCCGTATAGTCCTTCCGCACTGTCCTCTAACCCCCCCCCCGTATAGTCCTTCCGCACTGTCCTCTGACCCCCCCGTATAGTCCTTCCGCACTGTCCTGTGACCCCCCCCCCCGTATAGTCCTTCCGCACTGTCCTGTGACCCCCCCCCCCGTATAGTCCTTCCGCACTGTCCTCTGACCCCCCCCCCCCCGTATAGTCCTTCCGCACTGTCCTCTGACCTCCCCCCAGTATAGTCCTTCCGCACTGTCCTCTGACCTCCCCCCCGTATAGTCCTTCCGCACTGTCCTCTGACCCCCCCGTATAGTCCTTCCGCACTGTCCTCTGACCCCCCCGTATAGTCCTTCCGCACTGTCCTGTGACCCCCCCCCCGTATAGTCCTTCCGCACTGTCCTCTGACCCCTCCCCCTGTATCGTCCTTCCGCACTGTCCTCTGACCCCCCCCCCCCGTATAGTCCTTCCGCACTGTCCTCTGACCCCTCCCCCCGTATAGTCCTTCCGCACTGTCCTCTGACCCCTCCCCCCCGTATAGTCCTTCCGCACTGTCCTCTGACCCCTCCCCCCGTATAGTCCTTCCGCACTGTCCTCTGACCCCCCCGTATAGTCCTTCCGCACTGTCCTCTGACCCCCCCGTATAGTCCTTCCGCACTGTCCTGTGACCCCCCCCCCCCGTATAGTCCTTCCGCACTGTCCTCTGACCCCCCCCGTATAGTCCTTCCGCACTGTCCTCTGACCCCCCCCGTATAGTCCTTCCGCACTGTCCTCTGACCCCCCCCCCCTGTATAGTCCTTCCGCACTGTCCTCTGACCCACCCCCCCGTATAGTCCTTCCGCACTGTCCTCTGACCCCCCCCCCCCGTATAGTCCTTCCGCACTGTCCTCTGACCCCCCTCCCCCGTATAGTCCTTCCGCACTGTCCTCTGACCCCCCCGTATAGTCCTTCCGCACTGTCCTCTGACCCCCCCGTATAGTCCTTCCGCACTGTCCTCTGACCCCCCCGTATAGTCCTTCCGCACTGTCCTCTGACCCCCCCGTATAGTCCTTCCGCACTGTCCTCTGACCCCCCCCCCCCCCCGTATAGTCCTTCCGCACTGTCCTCTGACCCCCCCGTATAGTCCTTCCGCACTGTCCTCTGACCCCCCCGTATAGTCCTTCCGCACTGTCCTGTGACCCCCCCCCCCCGTATAGTCCTTCCGCACTGTCCTCTGACCCCTCCCCCTGTATCGTCCTTCCGCACTGTCCTCTGACCCCCCCCCCCGTATAGTCCTTCCGCACTGTCCTCTGACCCCTCCCCCCGTATAGTCCTTCCGCACTGTCCTCTGACCCCTCCCCCCGTATAGTCCTTCCGCACTGTCCTCTGACCCCTCCCCCCGTATAGTCCTTCCGCACTGTCCTCTGACCCCCCCGTATAGTCCTTCCGCACTGTCCTGTGACCCCCCCCCCGTATAGTCCTTCCGCACTGTCCTCTGACCCCCCCCCCCCCGTATAGTCCTTCCGCACTGTCCTCTGACCCCCCCCCGTATAGTCCTTCCGCACTGTCCTCTGACCCCTCCCCCCGTATAGTCCTTCCGCACTGTCCTCTGACCCCCCCCCCCGTATAGTCCTTCCGCACTGTCCTCTGACCCCCCCCCCCGTATAGTCCTTCCGCACTGTCCTCTGTCCCCCCCCGTATAGTCCTTCCGCACTGTCCTCTGACCCCCCCCGTATAGTCCTTCCGCACTGTCCTCTGACCCCCCCCCGTATAGTCCTTCCGCACTGTCCTCTGACCCCCCCCCCGTATAGTCCTTCCGCACTGTCCTCTGACCCCCCCCCGTATAGTCATTCCGCACTGTCCTCTGATCCCCCCCGTATAGTCCTTCCGCACTGTCCTCTGACCCCCCCGTATAGTCCTTCCGCACTGTCCTCTGACCCCTCCCCCCGTATAGTCCTTCCGCACTGTCCTCTGACCCCCCCCGTATAGTCCTTCCGCACTGTCCTCTGACCCCTCCCCCCGTATAGTCCTTCCGCACTGTCCTCTGACCCCTCCCCCCGTATAGTCCTTCCGCACTGTCCTCTGACCCCTCCCCCCGTATAGTCCTTCCGCACTGTCCTCTGACCCCTCCCCCCGTATAGTCCTTCCGCACTGTCCTCTGACCCCTCCCCCCGTATAGTCCTTCCGCACTGTCCTCTGACCCCTCCCCCCGTATAGTCCTTCCGCACTGTCCTCTGACCCCTCCCCCCGTATAGTCCTTCCGCACTGTCCTCTGACCCCTCCCCCGTATAGTCCTTCCGCACTGTCCTCTGTCCCCCCCCGTATAGTCCTTCCGCACTGTCCTCTGACCCCCCCCGTATAGTCCTTCCGCACTGTCCTCTGACCCCCCCCCCGTATAGTCCTTCCGCACTGTCCTCTGACCCCCCCCCCGTATAGTCCTTCCGCACTGTCCTCTGACCCCTCCCCCCGTATAGTCCTTCCGCACTGTCCTCTGACCCCTCCCCCCGTATAGTCCTTCCGCACTGTCCTCTGACCCCTCCCCCCGTATAGTCCTTCCGCACTGTCCTCTGACCCCCCCCGTATAGTCCTTCCGCACTGTCCTCTGACCCCCCCCCGTATAGTCCTTCCGCACTGTCCTCTGACCCCTCCCCCCGTATAGTCCTTCCGCACTGTCCTCTGACCCCTCCCCCCGTATAGTCCTTCCGCACTGTCCTCTGTGCCCCCCGTATAGTCCTTCCGCACTGTCCTCTGACCCCCCCCCCGTATAGTCCTTCCGCACTGTCCTCTGACCCCCCCCGTATAGTCCTTCCGCACTGTCCTCTGACCCCTCCCCCCGTATAGTCCTTCCGCACTGTCCTCTGTGCCCCCCCGTATAGTCCTTCCGCACTGTCCTCTGACCCCTCCCCCCGTATAGTCCTTCCGCACTGTCCTCTGACCCCTCCCCCCGTATAGTCCTTCCGCACTGTCCTCTGTGCCCCCCCGTATAGTCCTTCCGCACTGTCCTCTGACCCCTCCCCCCGTATAGTCCTTCCGCACTGTCCTCTGACCCCCCCGTATAGTCCTTCCGCACTGTCCTCTGACCCCCCCCCCCCGTATAGTCCTTCCGCACTGTCCTCTGACCCCCCCGTATAGTCCTTCCGCACTGTCCTCTGACCCCCCCATATAGTCCTTCCGCACTGTCCTCTGACCCCCCCCCCCCGTATAGTCCTTCCGCACTGTCCTCTGACCCCCCCCCCGTATAGTCCTTCCGCACTGTCCTCTGACCCCCCCCCCCCGTATAGTCCTTCCGCACTGTCCTCTGACCCCCCCCCCCGTATAGTCCTTCCGCACTGTCCTCTGACCCCTCCCCCCGTATAGTCCTTCCGCACTGTCCTCTGACCCCCCCCCCCCGTATAGTCCTTCCGCACTGTCCTCTGACCCCCCCCCCCCGTATAGTCCTTCCGCACTGTCCTCTGACCCCTCCCCCTGTATAGTCCTTCCGCACTGTCCTCTGACCCCTCCCCCCGTATAGTCCTTCCGCACTGTCCTCTGACCCCTCCCCCCATATAGTCCTTCCGCACTGTCCTCTGACCCCCCCGTATAGTCCTTCCGCACTGTCCCCTGACCCCCCGTATAGTCCTTCCGCACTGTCCTCTGACCCCCCCCCCCCGTATAGTCCTTCCGCACTGTCCTCTGACCCCCCAGTATAGTCCTTCCGCACTGTCCTGTGACCCCCCCCCCGTATAGTCCTTCCGCACTGTCCTCTGACCCCTCCCCCCGTATAGTCCTTCCGCACTGTCCTCTGACCCCTCCCCCCGTATAGTCCTTCCGCACTGTCCTCTGACCCCCCCCCGTATAGTCCTTCCGCACTGTCCTCTGACCCCCCCCCCCCCGTATAGTCCTTCCGCACTGTCCTCTGACCCCTCCCCCCGTATAGTCCTTCCGCACTGTCCTCTGACCCCTCCCCCCGTATAGTCCTTCCGCACTGTCCTCTGACCCCCCCGTATAGTCCTTCCGCACTGTCCTCTGACCCCCCCGTATAGTCCTTCCGCACTGTCCTCTGACCCCTCCCCCTGTATAGTCCTTCTGCACTGTCCTCTGACCCCTCCCCCCGTATAGTCCTTCCGCACTGTCCTCTGACCCCTCCCCCCGTATAGTCCTTCCGCACTGTCCTCTGACCCCCACGTATAGTCCTTCCGCACTGTCCTCTGACCCCCCCCGTATAGTCCTTCCGCACTGTCCTCTGACCCCTCCCCCTGTATAGTCCTTCCGCACTGTCCTCTGACCCCCCCGTATAGTCCTTCCGCACTGTCCTCTGACCCCTCCCCCCGTATAGTCCTTCCGCACTGTCCTCTGACCCTCCCCCGTATAGTCCTTCCGCACTGTCCTCTGACCCCTCCCCCCGTATAGTCCTTCCGCACTGTCCTCTGACCCCTCCCCCCGTATAGTCCTTCCGCACTGTCCTCTGACCCCCTCCCGTATAGTCCTTCCGCACTGTCCTCTGACCCCTTCCCCCGTATAGTCCTTCCGCACTGTCCTCTGACCCCTTCCCCCGTATAGTCCTTCCGCACTGTCCTCTGACCCCTTCCCCCGTATAGTCCTTCCGCACTGTCCTCTGACCCCTCCCCCCGTATAGTCCTTCCGCACTGTCCTCTGACCCCCCCGTATAGTCCTTCCGCACTGTCCTCTGACCCCCCCGTATAGTCCTTCCGCACTGTCCTCTGACCCCTCCCCCCATATAGTCCTTCCGCACTGTCCTCTGACCCCTCCCCCCGTATAGTCCTTCCGCACTGTCCTCTGACCCCCTCCCGTATAGTCCTTCCGCACTGTCCTCTGACCCCTCCCCCTGTATAGTCCTTCCGCACTGTCCTCTGACCCCTCCCCCCGTATAGTCCTTCTGCACTGTCCTCTGACCCCTCCCCCCGTATAGTCCTTCTGCACTGTCCTCTGACCCCTCCCCCCGTATAGTCCTTCCGCACTGTCCTCTGACCCCCCCGTATAGTCCTTCCGCACTGTCCCCTGACCCCCCCCGTATAGTCCTTCCGCACTGTCCTGTGACCCCCCCCCCCCGTATAGTCCTTCCGCACTGTCCTCTGACCCCCCCCCCCGTATAGTCCTTCCGCACTGTCCTCTGACCCCTCCCCCCGTATAGTCCTTCCGCACTGTCCTCTGACCCCTCCCCCCGTATAGTCCTTCCGCACTGTCCTCTGACCCCCCCCGTATAGTCCTTCCGCACTGTCCTCTGACCCCCCCCCGTATAGTCCTTCCGCACTGTCCTCTGACCCCCCCGTATAGTCCTTCCGCACTGTCCTCTGACCCCCCCGTATAGTCCTTCTGCACTGTCCTCTGACCCCCCCATATAGTCCTTCCGCACTGTCCTCTAACCCCCCCCCGTATAGTCCTTCTGCACTGTCCTCTGACCCCCCCCGTATAGTCCTTCCGCACTGTCCTCTGTCCCCCCCCCGTATAGTCCTTCCGCACTGTCCTCTGACCCCCCCCGTATAGTCCTTCCGCACTGTCCTCTGACCCCCCCCCGTATAGTCCTTCCGCACTGTCCTCTGACCCCCCCCCGTATAGTCCTTCCGCACTGTCCTCTGACCCCCCCCCCGTATAGTCCTTCCGCACTGTCCTCTGACCCCCCCCCCGTATAGTCATTCCGCACTGTCCTCTGACCCCCCCGTATAGTCCTTCCGCACTGTCCTCTGACCCCCCCGTATAGTCCTTCCGCACTGTCCTCTGACCCCCCCCCCCCGTATAGTCCTTCCGCACTGTCCTCTGACCCCCCTGTATAGTCCTTCCGCACTGTCCTCTGACCCCTCCCCCGTATAGTCCTTCCGCACTGTCCTCTGACCCCTCCCCTCGTATAGTCCTTCTGCACTGTCCTCTGACCCCCCCCCCGTATAGTCCTTCCGCACTGTCCTCTGACCCCCCCCCCCCGTATAGTCCTTCTGCACTGTCCTCTGACCCCCCCCGTATAGTCCTTCCGCACTGTCCTCTGACCCCCCCCCCCGTATAGTCCTTCCGCACTGTCCTCTGACCCCTCCCCCCGTATAGTCCTTCCGCACTGTCCTCTGACCCCTCCCCCCGTATAGTCCTTCCGCACTGTCCTCTGACCCCCCCCCGTATAGTCCTTCCGCACTGTCCTCTGACCCCCCCGTATAGTCCTTCCGCACTGTCCTCTGACCCCCCCCCCCGTATAGTCCTTCCGCACTGTCCTCTGACCCCCCCGTATAGTCCTTCCGCACTGTCCTCTGACCCCCCCCGTATAGTCCTTCCGCACTGTCCCCTGTGTTCCCCCCCTGTATAGTCCTTCCGCACTGTCCTCTGACCCCTCCCCCCTGTATAGTCCTTCCGCACTGTCCTCTGACCCCCCCCCCGTATAGTCCTTCCGCACTGTCCTCTGACCCCTCCCCCCGTATAGTCCTTCTGCACTGTCCTCTGACCCCTCCCCCCGTATAGTCCTTCTGCACTGTCCTCTGACCCCTCCCCCCGTATAGTCCTTCCACACTGTCCTCTGACCCCTCCCCCTGTATAGTCCTTCCGCACTGTCCTCTGACCCCCCCCCCCCGTATAGTCCTTCCGCACTGTCCTCTGACCCCTCCCCCCTTATAGTCCTTCCGCACTGTCCTCTGACCCCTCCCCCCGTATAGTCCTTCCGCACTGTCCTCTGACCCCCCCGTATAGTCCTTCCGCACTGTCCTGTGACCCCCCCGTATAGTCCTTCCGCACTGTCCTCTGACCCCTCCCCCCGTATAGTCCTTCCGCACTGTCCTCTGACCCCTCCCCCCGTATAGTCCTTCCGCACTGTCCTCTGACCCCCCCCCCCCCCGTATAGTCCTTCCGCACTGTCCTCTGACCCCCCCCGTATAGTCCTTCCGCACTGTCCTCTGACCCCCCCCGTATAGTCCTATAGTCCTTCCGCACTGTCCTCTGACCCCCCCCGTATAGTCCTTCCGCACTGTCCTCTGACCCCTCCCCCCGTATAGTCCTTCCGCACTGTCCTCTATACGGGGGGGAGGGGTCAGAGGACAGTGCGGAAGGACTATACGGGGGGATCAGAGGCACTGTCCCCCTGTATAGTCCTTCTGCACTGTCCTCTGACCCCCCCCCCCCCCGTATAGTCCTTCCGCACTGTCCCCTGTGTTCCCCCCCCCGTATAGTCCTTCCGCACTGTCCCCTGTGTTCCCCCCCCTGTATAGTCCTTCCGCACTGTCCTCTGACCCCCCCCGTATAGTCCTTCCGCACTGTCCCCTGTGTTCCCCCCCTGTATAGTCCTTCCGCACTGTCCTCTGACCCCTCCCCCCTGTATAGTCCTTCCGCACTGTCCTCTGACCCCCCCGTATAGTCCTTCCGCACTGTCCTGTGACCCCCCCCCGTATAGTCCTTCCGCACTGTCCTCTGACCCCTCCCCCTGTATAGTCCTTCCGCACTGTCCTCTGACCCCTCCCCCCGTATAGTCCTTCCGCACTTTCCTCTGACCCCTCCCTCCCGTATAGTCCTTCCGCACTGTCCTCTGACCCCCCCCCCGTATAGTCCTTCCGCACTGTCCTCTGACCCCCCGTATAGTCCTTCTGCACTGTCCTCTGACCCCCCGTATAGTCCTTCTGCACTGTCCTCTGACCCCCCGTATAGTCCTTCCGCACTGTCCTCTGACCCCCCCCCCCGTATAGTCCTTCCGCACTGTCCCCTGACCCCCCGTATAGTCCTTCCGCACTGTCCTCTGACCCCCCCCGTATAGCTCCCTTGCACTGTCCTCTACCCCCCCCCCCCGTATAGTCCTTCTGCACTGTCCTCTGACCGACCGCCCCCTCCATGATACCCCCCCAGTATATAATACTCCCTCACCTTCCTCTGATCTTATGTTGTAGTGATGAGGTGTTGTAGTAGCGGTGGTGTAGTAGCGATGTCTATCTCAGTGATTGTATACATGGGTACATTGGTCAAAGCTGCTACAAAGTGACTGTACATACCTGTAGCTGGACTCGCTCCTTGGGTGCTGGATCTGTCGGTGAGCCTCATATTGATTGGCAGACGGGGAGAGAACGAAATGATAGAAATCAATATGGAGGTTTTTCTGAACTTTATATTTTGATAATCTCGGCTTCTTCGTATGAGTGACCGCTGTCAGGTTTTATGTCCCGCCCTCTGTGTCCTGGTGACCAGGATGATGGAACATTGAGAGGGAAGAGAAGAACTCCTGAGGAGGAAAATGAAACCATTTCACACACAGAGGGAGATGTGATTGGTGCTGAGGGGGGAGAAGCGGCAGATGAATGTGGATAAGGGATGGAGGGAGATGTGATTGGTGCTGAGGGGGGAGAAGCGGCAGATGAATGTGGATAAGGGATGGAGGGAGATGTGATTGGTGCTGAGGGGGGAGCGGCAGATGAATGTGGAGATTGGATGGAGGGAGAAGTAATTGGTGCTGAGGGGGGAGAAGCGGCAGATGAATGTGGAGATGGGATGGAGGGAGATGTTGTTGGGGCTGAGGGGGGGAGAAGCGGCAGATGAATGTGGAGATGGGATGGAGGGAGATGTTGGTGCTGAGGGGGGGAGAAGCGGCAGATGAATGTGGAGATTGGATGGAGGGAGAAGTAATTGGTGCTGAGGGGGGAGAAGCGGCAGATGAATGTGGAGATGGGATGGAGGGAGATGTAATTGGTGCTGTGGGGGGGGGGGAGAAGCGGCAGATGAATGTGGAGAAGGGATGGAGGGAGATGTGATTGGTGCTGAGGGGGGGAGAAGCGGCAGACGAATGTGGAGAAGGGATGGAGGGAGATGTGATTTGGTTCTGAGGGGGGGAGGGAAGCTGCAGATGAATGTGGAGATGGGATGGAGGGAGTTGTAATTTGGTGCTGAGGGGGGGAGAAGCGGCAGATGAATGTGGAGATGGGATGGAGGGAGATGTGATTGTTGCTGATGGGATGGAGGGAGATGTGATTGTTTCTGGGGGGAGCGGCAGATGAATGTGGAGACGTGATTGTTGCTGGGGGGGTGAGGGAATCGGCAGATGAATGTGGAGATGGGATGGAGGGAGATGTAATTTGGTGCTGAGGGGGGGAGAAGCGGCAGATGAATGTGGAGCAGGGATGGAGGGAGATGTAATTTGGTGCTGAGGGGGGGAGAAGCGGCAGATGAATGTAGAGCAGGGATGGAGGGAGATGTGATTGTTGCTGATGGGATGGAGGGAGATGTGATTGTTGCTGATGGGATGGAGGGAGATGTGATTGTTTCTGGGGGGAGCGGCAGATGAATGTGGAGACGTGATTGTTGCTGGGGGGGTGAGGGAATCGGCAGATGAATGTGGAGATGGGATGGAGGGAGATGTAATTTGGTGCTGAGGGGGGGAGAAGCGGCAGATGAATGTAGAGCAGGGATGGAGGGAGATGTAATTTGGTGCTGAGGGGGGGAGAAGCGGCAGATGAATGTAGAGCAGGGATGGAGGGAGATGTAATTTGGTGCTGAGGTGAGGGAATCGGCAGATGAATGTGGAGAAGGGATGGAGGGAGATGTGATTGTTGCTGGTGTGGTGAGGGAATCGGCAGATGAATGTGGAGATGGGATGGAGGGAGATGTAATTGGTGCTGATGGGATGGAGGGGGATGTGATTGTTGCTGATGGGATGGAGGGAGATGTGATTGTTTCTGGGGGGAGCGGCAGATGAATGTGGAGACGTGATTGTTGCTGGGGGGGTGAGGGAATCGGCAGATGAATGTGGAGATGGGATGGAGGGAGATGTAATTTGGTGCTGAGGGGGGGGGGAAGCGGCAGATGAATGTGGAGCAGGGATGGAGGGAGATGTAATTTGGTGCTGAGGGGGGGAGAAGCGGCAGATGAATGTAGAGCAGGGATGGAGGGAGATGTAATTTGGTGCTGAGGGGGGGAGAAGCGGCAGATGAATGTGGAGCAGGGATGGAGGGAGATGTAATTTGGTGCTGAGGGGGGGAGAAGCGGCAGATGAATGTAGAGCAGGGATGGAGGGAGATGTAATTTGGTGCTGAGGGGGGGAGAAGCGGCAGATGAATGTGGAGATGGGATGGAGGGAGATGTGATTGTTGCTGATGGGATGGAGGGAGATGTGATTGTTGCTGATGGGATGGAGGGAGATGTGATTGTTTCTGGGGGGAGCGGCAGATGAATGTGGAAACGAGATTGTTGCAGGGAATCGGCAGATGAATGTGGAGAAGGGATGGAGGGAGATGTAATTGGTGCTGAGGGGAGGGAAGCGGCAGATGAATGTGGAAATGTGATTGTTGCTGGGGGGGTGAGGGAATCGGCAGATGAATGTGGAGAAGGGATGGAGGGAGATGTGATTGGTGCTGAGGGGGGATAGAGAAGTGGTGAAGGGATTGGGGTGGGGGGGGGTGTGATGGTGGACACATTGTATCTGTAGATCACGCTGTGATTTGTGATCTAATTGTAGCCGGTATTCTATTGAAGTGAATATTTTGTAGCGATTGAGGTGCGTTGTGTTGCAGAGTTCTAGTAAGAGGGATTGGATGGTTTGGTTTCTTTTGGTTTTGTTGGTTGAGCCGGATGGACTTGTCTTTTTTCCCCTCTGACTATGCAAGGCTCGTCTGCCATGTTTCCTGGGTCGGGTGGATGGAAGGGCCGTCTGCCATGTTTCCTGGGTCGGGTGGAAGGATGGAAGGTCTGCCATGTTTCCTGGGTCGGGTGGAAGGAAGGGCTGTCTGCCATGTTTCCTGGGTTGGGTGGAAGGAAGGGCCGTCTGCCATGTTTCCTGGGTCGGGTGGATGGAAGGGCCGTCTGCCATGTTTCCTGGGTCGGGTGGGTGGATGGAAGGAAGGGCTGCCATGTTTCCTGGGTCGGGTGGAAGGAAGGGCCGTCTGCCATGTTTCCTGGGTCGGGTGGATGGAAGGGCCTTCTGCCATGTTTCCTGGGTCGGGTGGAAGGAAGGAAGGGCCGCCATGTTTCCTGGGTCGGGGTGGAAGGAAGGTCTGCCATGTTTCCTGGGTCGGGTGGAAGGATGGAAGGGCTGCCATGTATCCTGGGTCGGGTGGATGGAAGGAAGGGCTGCCATGTTTCCTGGGTCGGGTGGAAGGAAGGAAGGGCTGCCATGTTTCCTGGGTCGGGTGGATGGAAGGAAGGGCTGCCATGTTTCCTGGGTCATGTGGATGGAAGGTCTGCCATGTTTCCTGGGTCGGGTGGAAGGAAGGAAGGGCCGTCTGCCATGTTTCCTGGGTCGGGTGGATGGAAGGCCTGTCTGCCATGTTTCCTGGGTCGGGTGGATGGAAGGCCTGTCTGCCATGTTTCCTGGGTCGGGTGGATGGAAGGGCCGTCTGCCATGTTTCCTGGGTCGGGTGGAAGGAAGGAAGGGCTGCCATGTTTCCTGGGTCGGGGTGGATGGAAGGGCCGTCTGCCATGTTTCCTGGGTCGGGTGGATGGAAGGCCTGTCTGCCATGTTTCCTGGGTCGGGTGGATGTAAGGAAGGGCTGCCATGTTTCCTGGGTCAGGGGGTGGATGGAAGGAAGGGCCATCTGCCATGTTTCCTGGGTCGGGGGGTGGATGGAAGGAAGGGCTGCCATGTTTCCTGGGTCGGGTGGATGGAAGGAAGGGTCGCCATGTTTCCTGGGTCGGGTGGAAGGAAGGAAGGGTCGCCATGTTTCTTGGGTCGGGTGGAAGGATGGAAGGGCTGCCATGTTTCCTGGGTCGGGTGGGAGGATGGAAGGGCTGCCATGTTTCCTGGGTCGGGTGGAAGGAAGGACGGGTCGCCATGTTTCCTGGGTCGGGTGGAAGGAAGGAAGGGTCGCCATGTTTCCTGGGTCGGGTGGAAGGAAGGAAGGGTCGCCATGTTTCTTGGGTCGGGTGGAAGGATGGAAGGGCTGCCATGTTTCCTGGGTCGGGTGGAAGGAAGGAAGGGCTGCCATGTTTCCTGGGTCGGGTGGAAGGAAGGGCTGCCATGTTTCCTGGGTCGGGTGGAAGGAAGGAAGGGCTGCCATGTTTCCTGGGTCGGGTGGAAGGAAGGAAGGGCCGCCATGTTTCCTGGGTCGGGTGGAAGGAAGGAAGGGCTGCCATGTTTCTTGGGTCGGGTGGAAGGAAGGGCCGCCATGTTTCCTGGGTCGGGTGGAAGGAAGGAAGGGCTGCCATGTTTCTTGGGTCGGGTGGAAGGAAGGAAGGAAGGGTCGCCATGTTTCCTGGGTCGGGTGGAAGGAAGGCCTGTCTGCCATGTTTCCTGGGTCGGGTGGAAGGAAGGAAGGGCTGCCATGTTTCTTGGGTCGGGTGGAAGGAAGGAAGGGTCGCCATGTTTCCTGGGTCGGGTGGAAGGATGGAAGGGCTGCCATGTTTCTTGGGTCGGGTGGAAGGAAGGAAGGAAGGGCTGCCATGTTTCCTGGGTCGGGTGGAAGGAAGGAAGGGCTGCCATGTTTCCTGGGTCGGGTGGAAGGATGGAAGGGTCGCCATGTTTCTTTGGTCGGGTGGAAGGATGGAAGGGTCGCCATGTTTCCTGGGTCGGGTGGAAGGATGGAAGGGTCGCCATGTTTCTTGGGTCGGGTGGAAGGATGGAAGGGTCGCCATGTTTCCTGGGTCGGGGTGGAAGGAAGGGCTGCCATGTTTCCTGGGTCGGGTGGAAGGAAGGAAGGGCCGTCTGCCATGTTTCCTGGGTCGGGTGGAAGGAAGGAAGGAAGGGTCGCCATGTTTCCTGGGTCGGGTGGAAGGAAGGAAGGGCCGCCATGTTTCTTGGGTCGGGTGGAAGGATGGAAGGGCTGCCATGTTTCCTGGGTCGGGTGGAAGGAAGGAAGGTCTGCCATGTTTCCTGGGTCGGGGTGGAAGGAAGGGCTGCCATGTTTCCTGGGTCGGGTGGAAGGAAGGAAGGGCTGCCATGTTTCTTGGGTCGGGTGGAAGGAAGGAAGGGTCGCCATGTTTCCTGGGTCGGGTGGAAGGAAGGCCTGTCTGCCATGTTTCCTGGGTCGGGTGGAAGGAAGGAAGGGCTGCCATGTTTCTTGGGTCGGGTGGAAGGAAGGAAGGGTCGCCATGTTTCCTGGGTCGGGTGGAAGGATGGAAGGGCTGCCATGTTTCTTGGGTCGGGTGGAAGGAAGGGCTGCCATGTTTCCTGGGTCGGGTGGAAGGAAGGAAGGGCTGCCATGTTTCCTGGGTCGGGTGGAAGGATGGAAGGGTCGCCATGTTTCCTGGGTCGGATGGAAGGATGGAAGGGTCGCCATGTTTCCTGGGTCGGGGTGGAAGGAAGGGCTGCCATGTTTTCTGGGTCGGGTGGAAGGAAGGAAGGGCCGTCTGCCATGTTTCCTGGGTCGGGTGGAAGGAAGGAAGGGTCGCCATGTTTCCTGGGTCGGGTGGAAGGATGGAAGGGTCGCCATGTTTCCTGGGTCGGGTGGAAGGATGGAAGGGCTGCCATGTTTCCTGGGTCGGGTGGGAGGATGGAAGGGCTGCCATGTTTCTTGGGTCGGGTGGAAGGAAGGAAGGGTCGCCATGTTTCCTGGGTCGGGTGGAAGGAAGGAAGGGTCGCCATGTTTCCTGGGTCGGGTGGAAGGAAGGAAGGGTCGCCATGTTTCTTGGGTCGGGTGGAAGGATGGAAGGGCTGCCATGTTTCCTGGGTCGGGTGGAAGGAAGGAAGGGCTGCCATGTTTCCTGGGTCGGGTGGAAGGAAGGGCTGCCATGTTTCCTGGGTCGGGTGGAAGGAAGGAAGGGCTGCCATGTTTCCTGGGTCGGGTGGAAGGAAGGAAGGGCCGCCATGTTTCCTGGGTCGGGTGGAAGGAAGGAAGGGCTGCCATGTTTCTTGGGTCGGGTGGAAGGAAGGGCCGCCATGTTTCCTGGGTCGGGTGGAAGGAAGGAAGGGCTGCCATGTTTCTTGGGTCGGGTGGAAGGAAGGAAGGGTCGCCATGTTTCCTGGGTCGGGTGGAAGGAAGGCCTGTCTGCCATGTTTCCTGGGTCGGGTGGAAGGAAGGAAGGGCTGCCATGTTTCTTGGGTCGGGTGGAAGGAAGGAAGGGTCGCCATGTTTCCTGGGTCGGGTGGAAGGATGGAAGGGCTGCCATGTTTCTTGGGTCGGGTGGAAGGAAGGAAGGAAGGGCTGCCATGTTTCCTGGGTCGGGTGGAAGGAAGGAAGGGCTGCCATGTTTCCTGGGTCGGGTGGAAGGATGGAAGGGTCGCCATGTTTCTTGGGTCGGGTGGAAGGATGGAAGGGTCGCCATGTTTCCTGGGTCGGGTGGAAGGATGGAAGGGTCGCCATGTTTCTTGGGTCGGGTGGAAGGATGGAAGGGTCGCCATGTTTCCTGGGTCGGGGTGGAAGGAAGGGCTGCCATGTTTCCTGGGTCGGGTGGAAGGAAGGAAGGGCCGTCTGCCATGTTTCCTGGGTCGGGTGGAAGGAAGGAAGGAAGGGTCGCCATGTTTCCTGGGTCGGGTGGAAGGAAGGAAGGGCCGCCATGTTTCTTGGGTCGGGTGGAAGGATGGAAGGGCTGCCATGTTTCCTGGGTCGGGTGGAAGGAAGGAAGGTCTGCCATGTTTCCTGGGTCGGGGTGGAAGGAAGGGCTGCCATGTTTCCTGGGTCGGGTGGAAGGAAGGAAGGGCTGCCATGTTTCTTGGGTCGGGTGGAAGGAAGGAAGGGTCGCCATGTTTCCTGGGTCGGGTGGAAGGAAGGCCTGTCTGCCATGTTTCCTGGGTCGGGTGGAAGGAAGGAAGGAAGGGCTGCCATGTTTCTTGGGTCGGGTGGAAGGAAGGAAGGGTCGCCATGTTTCCTGGGTCGGGTGGAAGGATGGAAGGGCTGCCATGTTTCTTGGGTCGGGTGGAAGGAAGGGCTGCCATGTTTCCTGGGTCGGGTGGAAGGAAGGAAGGGCTGCCATGTTTCCTGGGTCGGGTGGAAGGATGGAAGGGTCGCCATGTTTCCTGGGTCGGGTGGAAGGATGGAAGGGTCGCCATGTTTCCTGGGTCGGGGTGGAAGGAAGGGCTGCCATGTTTTCTGGGTCGGGTGGAAGGAAGGAAGGGCCGTCTGCCATGTTTCCTGGGTCGGGTGGAAGGAAGGAAGGGTCGCCATGTTTCCTGGGTCGGGTGGAAGGATGGAAGGGTCGCCATGTTTCCTGGGTCGGGTGGAAGGAAGGGCTGCCATGTTTCCTGGGTCGGGTGGAAGGAAGGAAGGGCTGCCATGTTTCTTGGGTCGGGTGGAAGGAAGGAAGGGTCGCCATGTTTCCTGGGTCGGGTGGAAGGAAGGCCTGTCTGCCATGTTTCCTGGGTCGGGTGGAAGGAAGGAAGGGCTGCCATGTTTCTTGGGTCGGGTGGAAGGAAGGAAGGGTCGCCATGTTTCCTGGGTCGGGTGGATGGAAGGAAGGTCTGCCATGTTTCCTGGGTCGGGTGGATGGAAGGAAGGGCCGCCATGTTTCTTGGGTCGGGTGGAAGGAAGGAAGGAAGGGCTGCCATGTTTCTTGGGTCGGGTGGAAGGAAGGAAGGGTCGCCATGTTTCCTGGGTCGGGTGGAAGGAAGGAAGGGTCGCCATGTTTCCTGGGTCGGGTGGATGGAAGGAAGGTCTGCCATGTTTCCTGGGTCGGGTGGATGGAAGGAAGGGCCGCCATGTTTCTTGGGTCGGGTGGAAGGAAGGAAGGGCTGCCATGTTTCCTGGGTCGGGTGGAAGGATGGAAGGGTCGCCATGTTTCCTGGGTCGGGTGGAAGGATGGAAGGGTCGCCATGTTTCCTGGGTCGGGTGGAAGGATGGAAGGGTCGCCATGTTTCCTGGGTCGGGTGGAAGGAAGGAAGGGTCGCCATGTTTCTTGGGTCGGGTGGAAGGAAGGAAGGGTCGCCATGTTTCCTGGGTCGGGTGGAAGGAAGGAAGGGTCGCCATGTTTCCTGGGTCGGGTGGAAGGAAGGAAGGGCCGCCATGTTTCCTGGGTCGGGTGGATGGAAGGAAGGTCTGCCATGTTTCTTGGGTCGGGTGGAAGGAAGGAAGGGTCGCCATGTTTCCTGGGTCGGGTGGAAGGAAGGAAGGGTCGCCATGTTTCTTGGGTCGGGTGGAAGGAAGGAAGGGTCGCCATGTTTCCTGGGTCGGGTGGAAGGAAGGAAGGGTCGCCATGTTTCCTGGGTCGGGTGGAAGGAAGGAAGGGCTGCCATGTTTCCTGGGTCGGGTGGATGGAAGGAAGGTCTGCCATGTTTCTTGGGTCGGGTGGAAGGAAGGAAGGGTCGCCATGTTTCCTGGGTCGGGTGGAAGGAAGGAAGGGTCACCATGTTTCTTGGGTCGGGTGGAAGGAAGGAAGGGTCGCCATGTTTCCTGGGTCGGGTGGAAGGAAGGAAGGGTCGCCATGTTTCCTGGGTCGGGTGGAAGGAAGGAAGGGCTGCCATGTTTCCTGGGTCGGGTGGATGGAAGGAAGGTCTGCCATGTTTCTTGGGTCGGGTGGAAGGAAGGAAGGGCCGCCATGTTTCTTGGGTCGGGTGGAAGGAAGGAAGGAAGGGCCGCCATGTTTCCTGGGTCGGGTGGATGGAAGGAAGGTCTGCCATGTTTCCTGGGTCGGGTGGATGGAAGGAAGGGCCGCCATGTTTCCTGGGTCGGGTGGAAGGAAGGAAGGAAGGAAGGGCCGCCATGTTTCTTGGGTCGGGTGGAAGGAAGGAAGGAAGGGCCGCCATGTTTCCTGGGTCGGGTGGATGGAAGGAAGGTCTGCCATGTTTCCTGGGTCGGGTGGAAGGAAGGAAGGGCTGCCATGTTTCCTGGGTCGGGTGGAAGGAAGGAAGGGTCGCCATGTTTCCTGGGTCGGGTGGAAGGAAGGAAGGGTCGCCATGTTTCCTGGGTCGGGTGGAAGGAAGGAAGGGCCGCCATGTTTCCTGGGTCGGGTGGATGGAAGGAAGGTCTGCCATGTTTCTTGGGTCGGGTGGAAGGAAGGAAGGGTCGCCATGTTTCCTGGGTCGGGTGGAAGGAAGGAAGGGTCGCCATGTTTCTTGGGTCGGGTGGAAGGAAGGAAGGGTCGCCATGTTTCCTGGGTCGGGTGGAAGGAAGGAAGGGTCGCCATGTTTCCTGGGTCGGGTGGAAGGAAGGAAGGGCTGCCATGTTTCCTGGGTCGGGTGGATGGAAGGAAGGTCTGCCATGTTTCTTGGGTCGGGTGGAAGGAAGGAAGGGTCGCCATGTTTCCTGGGTCGGGTGGAAGGAAGGAAGGGTCGCCATGTTTCTTGGGTCGGGTGGAAGGAAGGAAGGGTCGCCATGTTTCCTGGGTCGGGTGGAAGGAAGGAAGGGTCGCCATGTTTCCTGGGTCGGGTGGAAGGAAGGAAGGGCTGCCATGTTTCCTGGGTCGGGTGGATGGAAGGAAGGTCTGCCATGTTTCTTGGGTCGGGTGGAAGGAAGGAAGGGCCGCCATGTTTCTTGGGTCGGGTGGAAGGAAGGAAGGAAGGGCCGCCATGTTTCCTGGGTCGGGTGGATGGAAGGAAGGTCTGCCATGTTTCCTGGGTCGGGTGGATGGAAGGAAGGGCCGCCATGTTTCCTGGGTCGGGTGGAAGGAAGGAAGGAAGGAAGGGCCGCCATGTTTCTTGGGTCGGGTGGAAGGAAGGAAGGAAGGGCCGCCATGTTTCCTGGGTCGGGTGGATGGAAGGAAGGTCTGCCATGTTTCCTGGGTCGGGTGGAAGGAAGGAAGGGCTGCCATGTTTCCTGGGTCGGGTGGAAGGAAGGAAGGGTCGCCATGTTTCCTGGGTCGGGTGGAAGGAAGGAAGGGTCGCCATGTTTCCTGGGTCGGGTGGAAGGAAGGAAGGGCCGCCATGTTTCCTGGGTCGGGTGGATGGAAGGAAGGTCTGCCATGTTTCTTGGGTCGGGTGGAAGGAAGGAAGGGTCGCCATGTTTCCTGGGTCGGGTGGAAGGAAGGAAGGGTCGCCATGTTTCTTGGGTCGGGTGGAAGGAAGGAAGGGTCGCCATGTTTCCTGGGTCGGGTGGAAGGAAGGAAGGGTCGCCATGTTTCCTGGGTCGGGTGGAAGGAAGGAAGGGCTGCCATGTTTCCTGGGTCGGGTGGATGGAAGGAAGGTCTGCCATGTTTCTTGGGTCGGGTGGAAGGAAGGAAGGGTCGCCATGTTTCCTGGGTCGGGTGGAAGGAAGGAAGGGTCGCCATGTTTCTTGGGTCGGGTGGAAGGAAGGAAGGGTCGCCATGTTTCCTGGGTCGGGTGGAAGGAAGGAAGGGTCGCCATGTTTCCTGGGTCGGGTGGAAGGAAGGAAGGGCTGCCATGTTTCCTGGGTCGGGTGGATGGAAGGAAGGTCTGCCATGTTTCTTGAGTCGGGTGGAAGGAAGGAAGGGCCGCCATGTTTCTTGGGTCGGGTGGAAGGAAGGAAGGAAGGGCCGCCATGTTTCCTGGGTCGGGTGGATGGAAGGAAGGTCTGCCATGTTTCCTGGGTCGGGTGGATGGAAGGAAGGGCCGCCATGTTTCCTGGGTCGGGTGGAAGGAAGGAAGGAAGGAAGGGCCGCCATGTTTCTTGGGTCGGGTGGAAGGAAGGAAGGAAGGGCCGCCATGTTTCCTGGGTCGGGTGGATGGAAGGAAGGTCTGCCATGTTTCCTGGGTCGGGTGGAAGGAAGGAAGGGCTGCCATGTTTCCTGGGTCGGGTGGAAGGAAGGAAGGGCTGCCATGTTTCCTGGGTCGGGTGGAAGGAAGGAAGGGCTGCCATGTTTCCTGGGTCGGGTGGATGGAAGGAAGGGCCGCCATGTTTCCTGGGTCGGGTGGATGGAAGGAAGGTCTGCCATGTTTCCTGGGTCGGGTGGAAGGAAGGAAGGAAGGTCTGCCATGTTTCCTGGGTCGGGTGGAAGGATGGAAGGGTCGCCATGTTTCCTGGGTCGGGTGGAAGGAAGGAAGGGCTGCCATGTTTCCTGGGTCGGGTGGAGAATACTCGGTGCTCTGACTTGTACCTGAAGGTGAAGAGTTTTGTGTTGGATAGATTGGAAAGGGATTGGACCCCCTCTGTCCTCCTCAGGGAGTTTCACCTTCTCTCTTCTATTTTTGATTATCGTTGAAAGTAAAAGAAAATCCCACATTTTTGGTTGTCCCCAGAACAGGAATAGAGGGGAAATCCTCCAATGGGGACACTGGTTCCGGTGACACCTCTATGGATTCCTTCTTTTTGCACGGATTTACAGTTGTATTCAAAATGATTGAACCCCCAGTGAAATGGATTGTTTTGGCCGGTGTGACATTGATTTTCATCATTCAGTCATTCTGCAGACAAATATTTATAATGAAATGACCACAAATGTCTTTTCTGTCAGTTTTATTCAACCCCCCCAAGTCACATTCACTCTTAGTATAACATCCTTTTCTCCTAACCACTTGCCGACTGCCTAACGCCGATCTACGTCATAGGCAAAGTCACGTAGGGCTACGCCACTAGCTTGTGAGGGTCTAGGGAGCGAGCGCGCGGCAATCACTCGGCGATCGGCGGGGGAGAGGGAGAATGTCAGGCAGCTTGTGTAAACAAACCACCTGTCATTCTCCCCGGTGTAAAGACACTGATCACATGGATCTACTATGTAGAACCGTTGATCAGTGTCCTTACAGCTCAAGCCACAGCCAATCACAGTTAGAATCGCGCCCCTAGGGACACACACAGCCCCTCCCTCCCAAATAAAGTTAACCCCTTCACAACCAGTGTATTTTTACAGTAAGTGCATATATATAGCACTGATTACTGCAGTAATGTCACTGGTAACCCCAAAAGTGTCACAAATGTCAGTCAAGGGTCCGATCTGTCCGCCCCAATGTCGCAGTACCGCAAAAAAAATCGCAGATACGCGTTAAAAAAAACACCAAAAATGACAAAAATCTTTCCCTTTGTTAGTAAACACAATAACTTTTGCGCAAACCAATCAAAATACGCTTTTTGCGATTTTATTTTTTACCAAACATAGGTAGCATAAAACAAATTGGCTGAAAATGTTAAAAAATTTTGACTTTTACATTTTTTTTTGGGGGGAATTTCATATAAAATAATGTGAAAAATATTGCTATTTTTGCAAAATTTACGCTCTTTTTTTGTTTATAGCGCGTGATCAAAAAATCGCACAGGTGATCAAATACCACCAAAAGAAAGCTCTGTTTGTGGGGAAAAAAACAACGTCAAATTTGTTTAGGTACAGCGTCGCACGACCGCGCAATTGTCCGTTAAAGTCACGCAGTGCCGAATCGCAAAATACCCCCTGGTCGGAATGGGGGTAAAATCTTCCAGGGCTTAAGTGGTTAAGCTCATTGACAGACACAGACTTCTTGATTAATATCAGTTGGGTTATACTGCCCCCTACAGGAGTAGGACACTAGGCAGAAGAAAACGTTCTGGCCACACCTTATGGGCAGTCCCAGGGGGGTATATCCTCTCTCTCCCTGCTACAGGATGTCCGTTTTTTTTCTGCCTAGTCAGGAGTAAGGACCTAAGTTCCTTGCTGGGATCTCTGGTCCTGGCACGATTTTTTTAGTTTGCTTTTTTCTCCAGTTTGTTCCTGTGAGATCTTCAAGCAATTATGCTGGATCTGGGCGACGGGCTGGATGTTGAGATCCGGTGGTCACCCCAGCCGGGCTACGAGCGCGTGCAGGCCCTAGCTCCGCGCTGGGTCGGCCGCGACATAGTCCCACTGGACGGGGACTGGCCCCGCGAGTTAAACGTCTCGCCAGGTCGCCTACGACCAGTCTGAATCTGAGTCGCAGCGTTCGTGTTGGCTCGGTGGAGAGGAGCTCTGTCAGGAGCGGGCGCCCGCCTGTTCCGGTATGGTGAGTAGAATGTTCCCCCTCTCCCCCTGACAGGTTTTGGGGTGGACGCGGGCCCCTCCTTGGCATGGTCGGACCCTCATGATCCCGGGTTCCCTTCTGTCCTGTGACGCACCCCACCTATCTGCCCCCCTCGCTATTATGAGTTGGTGAGAAAGGAATACCACTCCAGGAGGCTTGGTCTGGGTTACAGCCGCAGATGGGGGTGGTGGGGTGGCGCCGCTGGTGTTACCATTAAAACAATCGTGCGGGAGGGGTGAATACCTGTATTGTCAGGCCCACCTACCTATCGATCTTTGGGTAAGCGCACGGGAGTCCTCTGTTAGCTCTGCAGACCACACGGAGCCGCCATCTTCCGCGGGCCACCATTTTGTCGTAGCCTAATGTCCCCTGCATGGCGGCGGCTATTTTGGTACACCCAGCTTCACCTTGGCTTGAGTGCTGAGCAGCGGTGGGAGTTTCGGAGGGCGTGTAAGGGGGCGGAGCCCCTCCCTATACCCGGGTAAATCACTCCACAGGGCTTCCTGTCCTGTAAAGACAGTGCTGAGAGCAGTCCTGTAGGAACTTCTGTGCATCATGTGGTGAGCCTTTTGGGGGTCTCTCTTCTCTCTCTGCAGGGGTCTCGAAGCATGTGGTCACTGAGGGGCGCTGTTGCGCTGGGGGATTACTTCCAAAAATAAAAAAGTTTTTCTTTTTTCAATTTTGTCATTTGTTTGCTGACAGGTTTTCCTGGCGTTGCCATGGACCCTGCTACACGTGTCCCCACCTGATCCCCTCGAGGTGACCGCGGGACCCTCCAATTCTCCGCTTACTATCGATGCCCTTTCGGCAGTCTTGGAGTCTTTTGTATCCCGGGTGGAGGTGGCCTGTCAGGCTTCCAAAAAAGCCTTGACTGATCTCCCCTTTCAGGGGGATCGCCTGTTCGGTGCTACCTTGGATGAGATTATCAAGGGTCTCACTGGAGGCAAGAGCACCTTTCTGGCACAGGCTACTAAGGGTAAGGGACCTCGTCGCAGACGGGGACCTTCCTTTTCAGCTCGCAAAAAGTTTTTTCGTTCCTCTGGGGCGGGTAATAAAGCGAAGTCCTCCAAAGCCCCCCCCAGGGGGTTTCAAAAGGCCCTGGTCGGGTAAACAAAGGTCTGGCCCTTCCAGACCTGAAAACAAAACCACTACAGCCTGAAGGTGCGCCCCCACCCATATCAGGGGTGGGGGGGTGTCTTCGCCGGTTCCCGGACCCGTGGCTCTCCAGAATTCAAGACAAATGGGTTCATACCCATTTAGGTCATACGGTCGGGATACAAGATCGAGTTTCGATCACTTCCACCGGTGCGGTTCTTCCCTTCCAATATGCGACTATCCCCGGATCGCTTAAAGGCTCTGCTGGGGGCAGTGACGGACTTGATGCAACAAGGAGTGGTGGTTTTGGTTCCTCGGGGAGAACGTTTTCCGGGGTTCTACTCAAACCTGTTCACAGTGCCCAGGAAAGAGGTCAAGGTGTGTCCAATTCTGGACTTGAAGGCGCTCAATTGTTTTGTCGGGGTGCAAAAATTCAAGATGGAGTCCATTCGCACAGTGGTGGCCTCCCTGCATCAGGGGGATTTTCTGGCGTCCATAGGCATCTATCTTCACATTCCCATTTATGCAGGACACCAGCGTTTCCTTCGCTTTGCTGTGGGAGAGAACCATTATCAGTTTGTGGCATTACCCTTTGGTCTCGCCTCTGCTCCCCGGGTCTTCACAAAGGTTTTGGCCCCAGTTTTGGCGCTGTTGCGACAGCGGGGCATATCGGTTCTGGGCTACCTGGACGACCCTCTTCTCCGTGCGGAGTCTCTGCAGGCTCTGTTGCTAAACTTGGAGGTCACCTTGATCTCTTTGGAAGAGTTCGGGTGGCTGGTGAACCTGCAGAAGTCATCCATGGTCCCCGCCAGGAGGCTGGACTATATGGGCCTAACTTTGGACACATCCTTGGCAAAAGTGTTTCTCCCTGCGGAGAAACTCCCGAAGATTCAGTCGACGACTCAGTTGTTATTGTCCGTCAACTGGCCGTCCCTTCGGACTTGCATGAGGGTTCTGGGACTGATGGTGGCTTCCTTCGAGGCAGTACCGTTTGCTCAGTTTCATACCCGGATTCTCCAAAAGGAGATTCTTCTCAAATGGAACCGGAATCCCGATTCCCTAGACAATCGGATCCGGCTGAGCGGGCGGACCAGAGAATCTCTGGATTGGTGGCTTCGGTCTCCGATGCTCAGTCAGGGGGAAGTCATTTCTCCCGATCTACTGGACGATTGTCACCACGGATGCCAGTCTATCCGGGTGGGGTTCTCGGCAGGCTATCTGCTCAAGGGCTCTGGTCCCTGGAAGAATCCAGGTTACCTATAAATGTATTGGAACTGAGAGCGATCAGGCTTTGTCTGGTTCACTGGACCGAGCAGCTCCGGGGCTGTCCGGTTCGGATCCAGTCGGACAATCTAACGGCCGTGGCTTACGTCAATCACCAGGGGGGCACCAAGAGTGTTCTGGCGGCCGTAGAAGTGGCCGGCATCCTTCGTTGGGCGGAACGGTTTGTTCCAGCTCTCTCCATGGTTTTCATTCCGGGGGTGGAAAATTGGCAGGCGGACTTTCTCAGCCGTCAGGCCCTGGATCAAGGGGAAGGGTCCCTTCATCCAGAGGTATTTCACCAGTTGTGCCTTCGTTGGGGCACCCCGGATGTGGATCTGTTGGCATCTCGGCTCAACAGGAAGGTGCAGAGGTTTGTAGCCCGCTCCCGCGATCCTCTGGCGGACGCTGCAGATGCGCTGGTCGCTCCGTGGGGGCAGTATCAGCTGCTGTATGCCTCCCCCCCCCCCCCCCCCCTCAAATTGCTACCAAAACTTCTTTGCAGGATAGAATCGGAGGGAATTCCAGTCATCCTGGTGGCTCCGGACTGGCCTCGTTGGGCCTGGTACGCCGACTTGGTCAGGCTGGTCGCAGACGCTCCTTGGCGACTTCCTCTCAGGGAGGATCTGCTGTCTCAGGGACCGATCTTCCATCCTGCTTTACGGTCGCTGGCTTTGACGGCTTGGCTGTTGAGACCCAGGTGCTGAAGGACAGGGGTTTGTCTGCTTCAGTTATTCCTACTCTGATTAAAGCTAGGAAAGCGACTTCCAGAAAGGTCTATCATCGCACATGGAAGTCTTATATCGCGTGGTGTGAATCCCTCGGGTTTCCTCCACGTTCTTACTCGGTGGCTCGGATATTGGCCTTTCTACAACGGGGGGTTGAGCAGAAGCTGGCCTTGAGCACTGTCAAGGGTCAGGTCTCAGCATTGGCAATCTTCTTCCAGAGGCCACTGGCTACTCTTTCCCTGGTGCGGAATTTCATCCAGGGGGTGCGACACCTAGTTCCACCAGTGCGCGCGCTTTGGATCTTAATTTGGTGTTGTCGGTTCTCCAGAAACCTCCCTTTGAAAATATTAGGGAGATTCCCTTGCTTACCTTATCCAAGAAGGTGGCCTTTTTGGTGGCTATCACTTCTGCACGCAGGGTGTCAGAACTGGCCGCATTGTCTTGTCGTTCCCCATATCTGGTGGTTCATAGGGATAAGGTGGTTCTTCGTCCGAATCCATCCTTCCTTCCTAAGGTGGTTTCAGAGTTTCATTTGAATGAGGATATTGTGTTACCTTCCCTGTGTCCTAAGCCCAGTCATCCTCGGGAGTTTGCGTTACACTCCTTGGATGTGGTTCGGGTGATCAGGGTGTACTTGGCTACTACTGACTCTTTTCGTAAGGCCGATTCACTTTTTGTGATCACGGATGGCCCTAGAAAGGGGTTGCCTGCATCTGCTGCGACTATCTCCAAATGGATCAGACAGACGGTGGTACAGGCTTATTCTATTAAGGGTCGGGTTCCTCCGTTCCCTGTTAAGGCGCACTCCACTCGGGCGCTTAGTGCTTCCTGGGCCTTCCGCCATCAGGCGTCAGTGGTCCAGGTTTGCAAGGCGGCTACCTGGTCGTCGGTTCATACCTTTACAAAATTTTATAAAGTTGATGTGCTGGCATCGGCGGATGCCTCTTTTGGCCGCAAGGTTCTGCAGGCCGCTGTTTGAGGGGGACCGTTGGATTTTTATTTCTGTTATCCCACCCCTCATTTGTGGCACTGCTTTGGGACGTCCCTACTGATATTAATCAAGAAGTCTGCGTCTGTCAATGAGCGACAGAGAAAACTGGATTTTTGACTTACCGCAAAATCCTTTTCTCTTAAGCTCATTGACAGACGCAGTACCCGCCCCTCTATTTTTGAGTTGGGTTGGGTTGAATTCTCTGACACTTGGATTGTTACATAACTGACATCCTATAGCAGGGAGAGAGAGGATATACCCCCTGGGACTGCCCATAGGTGTGGCCAGAACTTTTTTCTGCCTAGTGTCCTACTCCTGTAGGGGGCAGTATAACCCTACTGATATTAATCAAGAAGTCTGCGTCTGTCAATGAGCTTAAGAGAAAAGGATTTTACGGTAAGTCAAAAATCCAGTTTTACAGTTATAACAGCTTTTAAACGTGAAGCATAGCTTGACACAAGTGTCTTGCAGCGATCTACGGGTATCTTCGCCCATTCCTCATGGGCAAAAGCCTCCAGTTCAGTCATATTCTTAGGCTTGTGCACTGCAACTGCTTTCTTTAAGTCCCACCAGAGGTTCTCAATCGGATTTAAGTCTGGTGACTGTGATGGCCACTCCAAAATGTTCCAGCCTTTAATCTGCAACCATGCTCTAGTGGACTTGGAGGTATGCTTGGGATCATTGTCCAACGTCTCCCAAGCCTCAGGTTTGTGACGGACTGCATCACATTGTCATCCAATATCTCCTGGTACTGAAGAGAATTCATGGTACCTTGCACACGCTGAAGCTTCCCTGTACCTGCAGAAGCAAAACAGCCCCAAAGCATGATTGACCCCCCGCCATGCTTCACAGTAGGCAAGGTGTTCTTTTCTTCATAGGCCTTGGTCTTCCTCCTCCAAACATAGCGTTGATCCATGGGCCCAAACAGTTCTAATTTTGTTTCATCGGTCCACAGAACACTATCCCAAAACTTCTGTGGTTTGTCCACATGACTTTTCTTTGAAGACAGCAAGGGGGTGCGCCTGGGAGTTCTGGCATGGAGGCCTTCATTACGCAGTGTGCGCGGTATTGTCTGAGCAGAAACTTCAGTACCCACATCTGACAAATCTTTTCTCAGTTCCTCAGCAGTCACACGGGGACTTTTCTCCACTCTACGCTTCAGGTAGCGCACAGCAGTCGAAGTTGAATACAACTGTATTTCCTCTTTCTGTTTTGGTTATGGGACAGGAAGTGAAGGGAAATCTGCCCAATGGGGACACAGATGGAGAAAATAAAACCTGACAGAGGTGATGACCCTCCAAAATGAAAAAGTTTTTTGTTTTTAGTTTTATCTTCTTTGATGTAAATCTGTCTGGTAATATTTGTGGCCTGCAGAGATATACGGGGCTGATGTGTGCTTCATATGTAATAAGAATACGCCCCCTTGTGGTGGATCCTCCCACAGAGCATAGACTAAGGCTGGCCATACACGTATAAATTTTCATCCGGAAATTTTCGTTTCAAGAAAATTCGTTTGATATTCTAATCGTTAGTGGGGTTAAACCGATGTCGCTTTTCGACTGCAGCGATGGGAAAATTTGTAGGGGCAGAAGGGAAAACTTTTCTCGATCAACAAATTTTCGGGCAGTGTATGTGGTTATCGTTCAGAAATTACATTCATTTTAAAATTAAATGTTAAAAGCAAAAGACAATTTTCGAACGACATTCGTCTATTCAACGAATGTTCAAAGAATTGTTGTACGAATATTCTCTATACGTGTATGGCCAGCATAAGCTGAGGGCGGTTCACACGCAGCGTTTTCTCTGGAAGAACTCCGGGAAGGGGAATGATGGACAGGAATATTCTGTGTCTGGTTTAGGGGGGAAAGTCCATGAAACTGCGCTCCGGAACATTTCTGGATAATACTAGGGCTGCAACTAACCATTATTTTCATAATCGATTAGTTGCCCAATTGTTTCGACTAATCGGATAAAAACCTCCAAAAAATAAAAAAAGGTTGGTGTATAATTAGAGGTTGTAAACCCAAATTAGTTTTTTTTTTTTTTCACCCTGAAAGAGAAACAAATAATGAGTTGTGCATCGCATACTAGCTCATTATGAAATACTTACCTAAGAACGAGCCCCCGCCGTGCTGCCCGCTTACCTCTGACGGGCGAAATGTTCAGTTGCCCCTTTTCTGGGATCGCGGCACCCGGCCATCTGATTGGCCGGAGCCGCGGTGATGTCACTTCCACGCACGCGCGTGGGAGCCGGCGGTCACAGCACGGGGCTCTGAAGGAACGGCACCAGCGGCCGTTCCTTCAGAGCGAAATGCGTCGGTGACGTCACTGGCTGCATGTAAGGTAAATATCTCCTAAACGGTGCATGTATGGGGAGATATTTACAGTACCTATAGGTAAGCCTTATCATAGGATCACCTATAGGGGAGTCTTATCATAGGATCACCTATATGGGAGGCTTATCATAGGATCATCTATAGGGGGAGCCTTATCCTAGATCACCTATAGGGGGAGCCTTATCCTAGATCACCTATAGGGGGAGCCTTATCATAGGATCATCTATAGGGGAGTCTTATCATAGGATCACCTATAGGGGAGTCTTATCATAGGATCATCTATAGGGGAGTCTTATCATAGGATCACCTATAGGGGGAGCCTTATCGTAGGATCATCTATAGAGGAGTCTTATCGTAGGATCACCTATAGGGGGAGCCTTATCATAGGATCACCAAGGGGGAGCCTTATCATAGGATCACCATGGGGGAGCCTTATCATGGGATCACCTATGGGGGAGTCTTGTCATGGGATCACCTATAGGGGAGTCTTATCATAGGGTCACCTATAGGGGAGCCTTATCATAGGATCATCTATAGGGGAGTCTTACCATAGGATCATCTATAGGTAAGCCTTATAGGATCGTCTATAGGGGGAGCCTTATCATAGGATCACCTATAGGGGAGTCTTATCATGGGATCACCTATAGGGAAGTCTTATCCTGGGATCACCTATAGGGGAGCCTTATCATGGGATCACCTATAGGGGGAGCCTTGTCATGGGATCACCTATAGGGGAGCCTTATCATAGGATCACCTATAGGGGAGTCTTATAGGATCACCTATAGGGGTCTTATCATGGGATCACCTATAGGGGGAGCCTTGTCATGGGATCACCTATAGGGGAGCCTTATCATAGGATCACCTATAGGGAAGTCTTATCATAGGATCACCTATAGGGGAGCCTTATCATGGGATCACCTATAGGGGGAGCCTTATCATAGGATCACTTATAGGGGGAGCCTTATCATGGGATCACCTATAGGGGAGCCTTATCATGGGATCACCTATAGGGGAGTCTTATCATGGGATCACCTATAGGGGAGCCTTATCATAGGATCACCTATAGGGGAGCCTTATCATAGGATCACCTATAGGGGGAGCCTTATCATGGGATCACCTATAGGGGGAGCCTTATCATGGGATCACCTATAGGGGCAGCCTTATCATGGGATCACCTATAGGGGGAGCCTTATCATGGGATCACCTATAGGGGGAGCCTTATCATGGGATCACCTATGGGGGGAGTCTTATGGGATCACCTATAGGGGGAGCCTTATCATAGGATCACCTATAGGGGGAGCCTTATGGGATCACCTATGGGGGAGTCTTATCATGGGATCACCTATAGAGGAGTCTTATCATAGGACCATCTATAGGTACAAGTGTCAGAGGAGGGTTTACTTCCTCTTTAATATTCCTGAATATCTATATGCAGAGGTAAATATCCGGCTATATAGTTGGACATTTAATGCACTCTGAGACAGTGATTTGTATTATTGGAGATGGAAATGTGGTACAGATCAGATTCGGAGATCAATATTTTTAAAAGACCTCAAACACAGTTTTGCAATTTTTCAGAGTGGATTGGAATATAATATTCATGATCGGCTCTCTTATTAATAGGCAGGTAGGTGGATAGAAGCTCCCAGCCCCCGCTCTCACTAATGCTGCCCATACACAAATTACATTGTTTTTTAAAAACCTTCATCTGATTTATCCAACCATTCGGTGTTCATTGTCAGTGACAGGAAAACTTCTCAACCAATCTTCATATAGTGGAAGAGGCTTTTATATTCATTTTAAAATTAATTGTTAAAAGCAAGTGGAATTTTCAATCACTCGTCCATTCAACGAATATACAAATCATACATGAATGGGCAGCAGAAGACCTGCAGCAGCATGGTTTTTTATTTTTTATCACCTGTCATGAATGGGTTAAAAAAAAAAATAGCTCTTTTATAGTAAAAACCCCAGCAGATAATCACTACTGTAATAGAATTCTAACTTCTACTGTGAAACAGTGAAAGTATTATATCTTGTATCATATATAAGAAGAATAGGCCCAGGAGTCGGATATGCCGCATATTCTACCTGGGAGACAACACAGAAAAGGAAAAAAGTTGGGACTTTAAATGACTGTATGCCTCCATCCCTATTCATGAAGGGATTGGGGGAAACGTGGCTGTATGCCTCCATCCCTATTCATGAAGGGATTGGGGGAAACGTGGCTGTATGCCTCCATCCCTATTCATGAAGGGATTGGGGGAAACGTGGCTGTATGCCTCCATCCCTATTCATGAAGGGATTGGGGGAAATGTGGCTGTATGCCTCCATCCCTATTCATGAAGGGATTGGGGGGAATGTGGCTGTATGCCTCCATCCCTATTCATGAAGGGATTGGGGGAAACGTGGCTGTATGCCTCCATCCCTGTTCATGAAGAGATTGGGGGGAATGTGGCTGTATGCCTCCATCCCTATTCATGAAGGGATTGGGGGAAACGTGGCTGTATGCCTCCATCCCTATTCATGAAGGGATTGGGGGAAATGTGGCTGTATGCCTCCATCCCTATTCATGAAGGGATTGGGGGGAATGTGGCTGTATGCCTCCATCCCTATTCATGAAGGGATTGGGGGAAACGTGGCTGTATGCCTCCATCCCTGTTCATGAAGAGATTGGGGGGAATGTGGCTGTATGCCTCCATCTCTATTCATGAAGGGATTGGGGGAAACGTGGCTGTATGCCTCCATCCCTATTCATGAAGGGATTGGGGGAAACGTGGCTGTATGCCTCCATCCCTATTCATGAAGGGATTGGGGGGAATGTGGCTGTATGCCTCCATCCCTATTCATGAAGGGATTGGGGGAAACGTGGCTGTATGCCTCCATCCCTATTCATGAAGGGATTGGGGGAAATGTGGCTGTATGCCTCCATCCCTATTCATGAAGGGATTGGGGGAAACGTGGCTGTATGCCTCCATCCCTATTCATGGAGGAATTGGGGGAAATGTGGCTGTATGCCTCCATCTCTATTCATGAAGGGATTGGGGGAAACGTGGCTGTATGCCTCCATCCCTATTCATGAAGGGATTGGGGGAAATGTGGCTGTATGCCTCCATCTCTATTCATGAAGGGATTGGGGGAAACGTGGCTGTATGCCTCCATCTCTATTCATGAAGGGATTGGGGGAAATGTGGCTGTATGCCTCCATCCCTATTCATGAAGGGATTGGGGGAAACGTAGCTGTATGCCTCCATCCCTATTCATGAAGGGATTGGGGGAAATGTGGCTGTATGCCTCCATCTCTATTCATGAAGGGATTGGGGGAAACGTGGCTGTATGCCTCCATCTCTATTCATGAAGGGATTGGGGGGAAACGTGGCTGTATGCCTCCATCCCTATTCATGAAGGGATTGGGGGGAATGTGGCTGTATGCCTCCATCCCTATTCATGAAGGGATTGGGGGAAACGTGGCTGTATGCCTCCATCCCTATTCATGAAGGGATTGGGGGAAATGTGGCTGTATGCCTCCATCCCTATTCATGGAGGAATTGGGGGAAATGTGGCTGTATGCCTCCATCTCTATTCATGAAGGGATTGGGGGAAACGTGGCTGTATGCCTCCATCCCTATTCATGAAGGGATTGGGGGAAATGTGGCTGTATGCCTCCATCTCTATTCATGAAGGGATTGGGGGAAACGTGGCTGTATGCCTCCATCTCTATTCATGAAGGGATTGGGGGAAATGTGGCTGTATGCCTCCATCCCTATTCATGAAGGGATTGGGGGAAACGTGGCTGTATGCCTCCATCCCTATTCATGAAGGGATTGGGGGAAATGTGGCTGTATGCCTCCATCTCTATTCATGAAGGGATTGGGGGAAACGTGGCTGTATGCCTCCATCTCTATTCATGAAGGGATTGGGGGAAATGTGGCTGTATGCCTCCATCCCTATTCATGAAGGGATTGGGGGAAACGTGGCTGTATGCCTCCATCCCTATTCATGAAGGGATTGGGGGAAACGTGGCTGTATGCCTCCATCCCTATTCATGAAGGGATTGGGGGAAATGTGGCTGTATGCCTCCATCCCTATTCATGGAGGAATTGGGGGAAATGTGGCTGTATGCCTCCATCTCTATTCATGAAGGGATTGGGGGAAACGTGGCTGTATGCCTCCATCCCTATTCATGAAGGGATTGGGGGAAACGTGGCTGTATGCCTCCATCTCTATTCATGAAGGGATTGGGGGAAACGTGGCTGTATGCCTCCATCTCTATTCATGAAGGGATTGGGGGAAATGTGGCTGTATGCCTCCATCCCTATTCATGAAGGGATTGGGGGAAACGTGGCTGTATGCCTCCATCCCTATTCATGAAGGGATTGGGGGAAACGTGGCTGTATGCCTCCATCCCTATTCATGAAGGGATTGGGGGAAATGCGGCTGTATGCCTCCATCCCTATTCATGAAGGGATTGGGGGAAATGCGGCTGTATGCCTCCATCCCTATTCATGAAGGGATTGGGGGAAATGTGGCTGTATGCCTCCATCCCTATTCATGAAGGGATTGGGGGAAATGCGGCTGTATGCCTCCATCCCTATTCATGAAGGGATTGGGGGAAATGCGGCTGTATGCCTCCATCCCTATTCATGAAGGGATTGGGGGAAATGCGGCTGTATGCCTCCATCCCTATTCATGAAGGGATTGGGGGAAACGTGGCTGTATGCCTCCATCCCTATTCATGAAGGAATTGGGGGAAACGTGGCTGTATGCCTCCATCCCTATTCATGAAGGGATTGGGGGGAATGTGGCTGTATGCCTCCATCCCTATTCATGAAGGGATTGGGGGAAACGTGGCTGTATGCCTCCATCCCTGTTCATGAAGAGATTGGGGGGAATGTGGCTGTATGCCTCCATCTCTATTCATGAAGGGATTGGGGGAAACGTGGCTGTATGCCTCCATCCCTATTCATGAAGGGATTGGGGGAAACGTGGCTGTATGCCTCCATCCCTATTCATGAAGGGATTGGGGGGAATGTGGCTGTATGCCTCCATCCCTATTCATGAAGGGATTGGGGGAAACGTGGCTGTATGCCTCCATCCCTATTCATGAAGGGATTGGGGGAAATGTGGCTGTATGCCTCCATCCCTATTCATGAAGGGATTGGGGGAAACGTGGCTGTATGCCTCCATCCCTATTCATGGAGGAATTGGGGGAAATGTGGCTGTATGCCTCCATCTCTATTCATGAAGGGATTGGGGGAAACGTGGCTGTATGCCTCCATCCCTATTCATGAAGGGATTGGGGGAAATGTGGCTGTATGCCTCCATCTCTATTCATGAAGGGATTGGGGGAAACGTGGCTGTATGCCTCCATCTCTATTCATGAAGGGATTGGGGGAAATGTGGCTGTATGCCTCCATCCCTATTCATGAAGGGATTGGGGGAAACGTAGCTGTATGCCTCCATCCCTATTCATGAAGGGATTGGGGGAAATGTGGCTGTATGCCTCCATCTCTATTCATGAAGGGATTGGGGGAAACGTGGCTGTATGCCTCCATCTCTATTCATGAAGGGATTGGGGGGAAACGTGGCTGTATGCCTCCATCCCTATTCATGAAGGGATTGGGGGGAATGTGGCTGTATGCCTCCATCCCTATTCATGAAGGGATTGGGGGAAACGTGGCTGTATGCCTCCATCCCTATTCATGAAGGGATTGGGGGAAATGTGGCTGTATGCCTCCATCCCTATTCATGGAGGAATTGGGGGAAATGTGGCTGTATGCCTCCATCTCTATTCATGAAGGGATTGGGGGAAACGTGGCTGTATGCCTCCATCCCTATTCATGAAGGGATTGGGGGAAATGTGGCTGTATGCCTCCATCTCTATTCATGAAGGGATTGGGGGAAACGTGGCTGTATGCCTCCATCTCTATTCATGAAGGGATTGGGGGAAATGTGGCTGTATGCCTCCATCCCTATTCATGAAGGGATTGGGGGAAACGTGGCTGTATGCCTCCATCCCTATTCATGAAGGGATTGGGGGAAATGTGGCTGTATGCCTCCATCTCTATTCATGAAGGGATTGGGGGAAACGTGGCTGTATGCCTCCATCTCTATTCATGAAGGGATTGGGGGAAATGTGGCTGTATGCCTCCATCCCTATTCATGAAGGGATTGGGGGAAACGTGGCTGTATGCCTCCATCCCTATTCATGAAGGGATTGGGGGAAACGTGGCTGTATGCCTCCATCCCTATTCATGAAGGGATTGGGGGAAATGTGGCTGTATGCCTCCATCCCTATTCATGGAGGAATTGGGGGAAATGTGGCTGTATGCCTCCATCTCTATTCATGAAGGGATTGGGGGAAACGTGGCTGTATGCCTCCATCCCTATTCATGAAGGGATTGGGGGAAACGTGGCTGTATGCCTCCATCTCTATTCATGAAGGGATTGGGGGAAACGTGGCTGTATGCCTCCATCTCTATTCATGAAGGGATTGGGGGAAATGTGGCTGTATGCCTCCATCCCTATTCATGAAGGGATTGGGGGAAACGTGGCTGTATGCCTCCATCCCTATTCATGAAGGGATTGGGGGAAACGTGGCTGTATGCCTCCATCCCTATTCATGAAGGGATTGGGGGAAATGCGGCTGTATGCCTCCATCCCTATTCATGAAGGGATTGGGGGAAATGCGGCTGTATGCCTCCATCCCTATTCATGAAGGGATTGGGGGAAATGTGGCTGTATGCCTCCATCCCTATTCATGAAGGGATTGGGGGAAATGCGGCTGTATGCCTCCATCCCTATTCATGAAGGGATTGGGGGAAATGCGGCTGTATGCCTCCATCCCTATTCATGAAGGGATTGGGGGAAATGCGGCTGTATGCCTCCATCCCTATTCATGAAGGGATTGGGGGAAACGTGGCTGTATGCCTCCATCCCTATTCATGAAGGAATTGGGGGAAACGTGGCTGTATGCCTCCATCCCTATTCATGAAGGGATTGGGGGAAATGCGGCTGTATGCCTCCATCCCTATTCATGAAGGGATTGGGGGGGAAACGTGGCTGTATGCCTCCATCCCTGTTCATGAAGGAATTGGGGGGGAAACGTGGCTGTATGCCTCCATCCCTGTTCATGAAGGGATTGGGGGAAATGCGGCTGTATGCCTCCATCCCTATTCATGAAGGGATTGGGGGAAACGTGGCTGTATGCCTCCATCCCTGTTCATGAAGGAATTGGGGGGGAAACGTGGCTGTATGCCTCCATCCCTGTTCATGAAGGGATTGGGGGAAATGTGGCTGTATGCCTCCATCCCTATTCATGAAGGGATTGGGGGAAATGCGGCTGTATGCCTCCATCCCTATTCATGAAGGGATTGGGGGAAATGCGGCTGTATGCCTCCATCCCTATTCATGAAGGGATTGGGGGAAATGTGGCTGTATGCCTCCATCCCTATTCATGAAGGGATTGGGGGAAATGCGGCTGTATGCCTCCATCCCTATTCATGAAGGGATTGGGGGAAATGTGGCTGTATGCCTCCATCCCTATTCATGGAGGGATTGGGGGAAATGTAATGAGGCATAATATAAAGTAATGTGTGAATAACTTCCACAACATAGTAGTAATATAGTACACAGAGCCGATGCCCCACTTTCCCTAAATATAGGGGCAGAGGTAAAAAGAAGGGGACAGTTGGGACTTTAAATGAAGTGCATACAAATGGTTGGCATATGTAACCTGGCGAAAATGATTGTAAAAGTGAGTCCACAACATAGTAAAACACTCAATTTAATGAGTCAGACATGAAGGGGGGGGGGGGGGGATAACATTTATATATTATAGTACTAACAGCTGAGACTATTTTTTCTTTCATGGATATAATTTTAAATATAATGTACAATACTGGTAAAATTTTACTTGAAATGTAATTCCTTCTATCACCTCTAGTCTATCGGCCTTCACCTTCTCTGGGTTCAGAGCCCTAAAGTGATTGTAAAAGTTGTCATACTTCCCCTCTCTGTGTAATGTTTTTTTACCCCCCCCCCTCTGACACTTCCAGCCCCTCCTGCCTTCCATGTGCCCCTATAGGAAGCAGCAAAGTATAGTACTGTACAGAGTGTCCCTATAGTAAGGTTCCTTCAATTGCCCAGGACTACATATCCCATGAGGCATTGCTCCTCACACATTCACAAGTTCTCTACCATCTACATACATGTATGGACGGTGTACTGAGCTGTATTTTCTGATATGTAAACCAATAATGCATTCTTCTGTATGCAGGACAACGAAGGGTCCATTCAGACTAGTGTGACTTGGTCAGCCTGACAAGTCTCGGTCCCTCACGGTCCATTGACCGCTACAGGACCGGTTCTAATAGGAGTGACACAAGTCGCTCCGACTTGGAAAAAGGGTCCTGTACTACTTTGGGGCGACCTGGAGGCGACTTGCATTGACTTCCATTATATGAAGTCCCTGCAAGTCGCGCTGAAGTTGCTGTGCACCGCGACTTCACAGGTCACCCCACAAAGTCGGATCGCGCCAGTCTGAATGGGCTGTCATCAGCTGACCTATTAATCGTTGATGACAATTTTTATAATCGATTAGTTGTTTCAGCCCTAGATAATAGTGCACCGCAGTCACAGTGTGTCTGTACAGTGATATGAATGGAGTGTCACATTGTACGCTTCAAATAAAGTTCAAAAATAAAAAAATTGGTAACTTTCAAATCACACTGCCCCCTGCTGCACCGCATTGCATCTGCAGACAGTGAGTGGGCAGCGGCTGCAGTGATTGGGCAGGAAGTTTAACGTGTTGCAGAAGAGGCGGTATTCCTTTCTTCATCCACCAATGTGTCTCCTGGATCCGCCTCTGTGAGGTCTGACTCCTCCCTCTACCATGTTCCATGCTGGGTTAACAGCCTTTTACTGTGCATGTTGAGGTTCCTCCCACCAACCGGAGCTTCTGGAAAGGAGGGGAGAGGCGGAGCCTGCTGGATTGGGGATCGGGTAATGGAATGCTGAGAAGCGTCCAGACAGTGGGGATGGAAAGTTTGGGCACCCCAGGTAAAAATTTGTATTAATGTGCATAAAGAAGCCATTTATACTGTATACGTGTGGGGGGGTATATACTGTATACGCGTGGGGGGGTATATACTGTATACGTGTGGGGGGGTATATACTGTATACATGTGGGGGTGTATATACTGTATACGTGTGGGGGTGTATATACTGTATACGTGTGGGGGGGTATATACTGTATACGTGTGGGGGTGTATATACTGTATACGTGTGGGGGGGGTGTATATGCTGTATACGTGTGGGGGGTATATACTGTATACGTGTGGGGGGGTATGTACTGTATACGTGTGTGTGGGGGGGTATATACTGTATACGTGTGTGTGGGGGGGTATATACTGTATACGTGTGTGTGGGGGGGTATATACTGTATACGTGTGTGGGGGGGTATATACTGTATACGTGTGGGGGGTGTATATACTGTATACGTGTGGGGGGTGTATATACTGTATACGTGTGGGGGGTGTATATACTGTATACGTGTGGGGGTATATACTGTATACGCGTGGGGGTATATACTGTATACGCGTGGGGTGTATATACTGTATACGTGTGGGGGTGTATATACTGTATGGGGGGTATATACTGTATACGTGTGGGGGGTATATACTGTATACGTGTGGGGGTGTATATACTGTATACGTGTGGGGGTGTATATACTGTATACGTGTGTGGGGGTGTATATACTGTATACGTGTGGGGGGTATATACTGTATACGTGTGGGGGTGTATATACTGTATACGTGTGGGGGTGTATATACTGTATACGTGTGGGGGGTATATACTGTATGGGGGGGTATATACTGTATACGTGTGGGGGGGTATATACTGTATACGTGTGGGGGGGTATATACTGTATACGTGTGGGGGGGTATATACTGTATACGTGTGGGGGGTATGTACTGTATACGTGTGTGTGGGGGGGTATATACTGTATACGTGTGTGTGGGGGATATATACTGTATACGTGTGTGGGGGGGTATATACTGTATACGTGTGGGGGTATATACTGTATACGTGTGGGGGGGTATATACTGTATACGTGTGGGGGGGTATATACTGTATACGTGTGGGGGGGTATATACTGTATACGCGTGGGGGGGTATATACTGTATACGCGTGGGGGGGTATATACTGTATACGCGTGGGGTGAATATATTGTATACGTGTGGGGGGTATATACTGTATACGTGTGGGGGGGTATATACTGTATACGTGTGGGGTATATACTGTATGGGGATTTATATACTGTATACGTGTGTGGGGGTATATACTGTATACGTGTGTGGGGGTATATACTGTATACGTGTGTGGGGGTATATACTGTATACGTGTGTGGGGGTATGTACTGTATACGTGTGTGGGGGTATGTACTGTATACGTGTGTGTGGGGGGGTATATACTGTATACGTGTGTGTGGGGGGGGTATATACTGTATACGTGTGTGGGGGGGTATATACTGTATACGTGTGGGGGTGTATATACTGTATACGTGTGGGGGGGTATATACTGTATACGCGTGGGGTGTGTATATACTGTATACGCGTGGGGGGGGGTGTATATACTGTATACGTGTGGGGGTATATACTGTATACGTGTGGGGGGTGTATATACTGTATACGTGTGGGGGGTGTATATACTGTATACGTGTGTGGGGGGTGTATATACTGTATACGTGTATGGGGGGTGTATATACTGTATACTTGTGGGGGGTGTATATACTGTATGGGGGTGTATATACTGTATACGTGTGGGGTGTATATACTGTATGGGGATTTATATACTGTATACGTGTGGGGGGTATATATACTGTGTGGGGGGTGTATACTGTGGGGGGTGTATATACTGTATGGGGATTTATATACTGTATACGTGTGGGGGGTGTATATACTGTATGGGGATTTATATACTGTATACGTGTGGGGGTGTATATACTGTATGGGGATTTATATACTGTATACTGTGGGGGTGTATATACTGTATACTGTAGGGGGTGTATATACTGTATGGGGGGTGTATATACTGTATACGTGTGGGAGGTGTATATACTGTATACATGTGGGGATGTATATACTGTATGGGGATTTATACTCTGCATACGTGTGGGGGGTATATACTGTATACATGTGGGAGGTGTATATACTGTATGGGGGTGTATATACTGTATACGTGTGGGGGATGTATATACTGTATGGGGATTTATATACTGTATACGTGTATGGGGGTGTATATACTGTATACGTGTATGGGGGTGTATATACTGTATACGTGTGGGGGGTGTATATACTGTGTGGGGGGTGTAATATACTGTATGGGGTGTATATACTGTATACGTGTATGGGGGTGTATATACTGTATACGTGTGGGGGGTATATACTGTGTGGGGGCTGTATATAGTGTATGGGGGTGTATATACTGTATACGTGTATGGGGGTGTATATACTGTATACATGTGGGGGGGGGTATATACTGTGTGGGGGCTGTATATACGTGTATGGGGGTGTATATACTGTATACGTGTATGGGGGTGTATATACTGTGTGGGGATTTATATACTGTATACGTGTGGGAGGTGTATATACTGTATACGTGTGGGGGGTGTATATACTGTATACGTGTGGGGGTGTATATACTGTATGGGGATTTATATACTGTATACGTGTGGGGGGTGTATAAACGGGTATGGGGGGGTTTATATGCTGTATACGTGTGGGGGGTATATAAACGGGTATGGGGGGGTTTATATGCTGTATACGTGTGGGGGGTATATAAACGGGTATGGGGGGGGTGTATATGCTGTATACGTGTGGGGGGTATATACTGTATACGTGTGGGGGGTGTATATACTGTGTGGGGGGTGTATATACTGTGTGGGGGGTGTATATGCTGTATGGGGGTGTATATACTGTATACTAGGGATGCACCGAATAATCGGCGGCCGAACATTATTCGGCCGAAAATAGAAAAAATAGCACTTTCGGTGTTCGTCCGAATAAGTCAAAAGGCCGAATAATTTTGTGCCGAACAATAGGGCTGAACGATAGTCGATATGATATCGACTATCGTTCTGTGGCCGTAGGCGATATTCATATCGCCGAGGTCACGATATTTACAGGGGGAAGGGACTCGGAGGAGGACTCACAGACTTCCGTGAAGCCGGGACACTTCAGCGGTGAGCATACATACATTACTCACTCCTGCACTGCAGCCCGCCCCACACATTCAGTGAGTCTTACTCTCCTCCCTAGTTTTTTCAATGGCACATTCAGGAAGCCAATCACGCCGTGCCTGCACACCTGATTGGTTCCGCTGTGCCGCTACTCACGGCGTGATTGGCTTCCTGAATGTGCCATTGAAAAAACTAGGGAGGAGAGTAAGACTCACTGAATGTGTGGGGCGGGCTGCAGTGCACGAGTGAGTAATGTATGTATGCGGCTGTGCTCCTTTCCAGGCTACTACTAGTCCACCTCCAGCCTCCTACTACCACCACTATGACTGACTCTGTCACTGTATAATCTGATCGAGTCCACACTGACACTGACTGACTGTCACTGAGTAATTGATGTTACCACATTAACCCTGACCTGCCCAGTGCCCTGTATCTGCAATTAAAATTTACAAGGCTGCCTGCATGCTTCCTGATTTCCATTCCCAGCATCCTTCCCAATCCCTACAGTGTCACTAACATTAACCCTATGGTACAAGGCTGCAGTGTGCACTGAATCCCATTCCCTACAGTAACATTTAGGGAGAGAGAGAGACATGAGAGGACAAGAGAGAGAGACATGAGAGGACAAGAGAGAGGACAAAAAATTGGCAAAATAAATGGAAAAAATGCGAAACACCGCGTTTGGTATTCGGCCTTCGGCCAAACATTTCATTATTATTCGGCTTCGGCCAAGAATTTCATTTCGGTGCATCCCTACTGTATACGTGTGGGGGTGTATATACTGTATGGGGATTTATATACTGTATACGTGTGGGGGGTGTATAAACGGGTATGGGGGGGGGGGTGTATATGCTGTATACGGGTATGGGGGGGTGTATATGCTGTATACGGGTATGGGGGGGTGTATATGCTGTATACGGGTATGGGGGGGTGTATATGCTGTGTACGGGTATGGGGGGGTGTATATGCTGTGTACGGGTATGGGGGGGGGGTGTATATGCTGTATACGGGTATGGGGGCGTGTATATGCGTGTATATGCGGGGTTATATACTGTATACGTGTGTGGGGGTGTATATGCTGTGTATGGGTATGGGGGGGTGTATATGCTGTGTACGGGTATGGGGGGGTGTATATGCTGTGTATGGGTATGGGGGGGTGTATATGCTGTGTATGGGTATGGGGGGGGTGTATATGCGGGGTTATATACTGTATACGTGTGTGGGGGTGTATATGCTGTGTACGGGTATGGGGGGGGTGTATATGCTGTGTACGGGTATGGGGGGGGTGTATATGCTGTGTACGGGTAGGGAGGGTGTATATGCTGTGTACGGATATGGGGGGGTGTATATGCTGTGTACGGATATGGGGGGGGTGTATATGCTGTGTACGGGTATGGGTGGTGTATATGCTGTGTACGGGTATGGGTGGTGGTGTATATGCTGTGTACGGGTATGGGGGGGTGTATATGCTGTGTATGGGTATGGGGGGGTGTATATGCTGTGTACGGGTATGGAGGGGGTGTATATGCTGTGTATGGGTATGGGGGGGGTGTATATGCTGTGTATGGGTATGGGGGGGGTGTATATGCTGTGTATGGGTATGGGGGGGGTGTATATGCTGTGTATGGGTATGGGGGGGTTTATATGCTGTGTACGAGTATGGGGGTGTGTATACTGTGTGAGGG